>NC_025687.1:25636441-25657841 GCF_000633955.1 Camelina sativa | reverse complement strand
AGAAGAATTTAAATCCGGTTAGGTTCCAATAAAGTAGAGTCTAAGTCTTTCCGGTGAAACCTTAATGGGATGAAGCTTTTCTGGCCAGGAGAAGGGTCCGAATGTGACGAGGTATTAGCTCATCTCTGTACTCTTAGTTCTGCAACAATGGTCACTAGGAAAAACGGTCAAACTCACAAATGGTTAAAAACATCACAGATTCCGGTCCTAATTCCCACAAGTTTTGGTTCGACTCACATGACAAACTGACTCAATAAAAAGAAAAATAAAGAAAACAAATGTCATAGGTGACCCTCCCCCGGACTTACTTCACACCGTCTCCGGTGTGAAAATAAGCCAAAGAGTTGCATTGAACTTATCTGGCCCAATCGCTCCTCTCTTTTTTTTTCTTTTGTTCTCAGTTCGCCGAGCATGTGCTCGGGTTGCTCGCGTCCTGCGAGCATGTGCTCCGCGTCTTCTTCCAACATACCTGAAACCGAAAAGAGAAGAAACAAATCCTAAAAAGAAAAAGAAAAACTCAGCAATATATACCTAGTGGGTTGCCTCCCACCCAGCGCTTGTTTTAAGTCATTAGCTTGACTCGAAAGCTCCTTAGGCAATAGGAGGGTCGCCTAGGGCGAAGGTTTCACCCCTTGCGTGCTCAGAGGCGGCAAGATATGGTTTCAGCCTCTGTCCATTCACCACAAATTCTCCTCCTTTTGTGTCCAGCAACACAACAGCCCCATATGGTCTAATCTCCTTGATGGTGAAGGGTCCGGACCATCGTGATCTTAGCTTTCCGGGAAACAGTTTCAGCCTAGAGTTGAACAACAAGACTTGATCATTAGGAGCAAAGGTCCTAGTGAGGATCCGCTTGTCATGGTAGGCTTTGGTACGCTCCTTGTAGAGTTTTGAGTTTTCATAGGCGAGGTGCCTAATCTCCTCTAGCTCATGCAGTTGCATCTTCCTCCTTTCATGGGCGCTCTTAGTGTCAAAGTTCAGCATTTTCACTGCCCAAGCAGCCTTGTACTCTAGCTCAACAGGAAGGTGACACGCCTTACCATACACCAAGTGAAACGGTGTAGTCCCCAGGGGTGTTTTGTAGGCGGTTCTATAAGCCCATAGAGCCTCATCTAGCTTCAGAGACCAATCCTTCCTTGTTGTGTTCACTGTTTTTTGCAAAATGCTCTTAATCTCCCGGTTAGAGATCTCAACTTGGCCGCTTGTTTGTGGGTGGTAGGGGGTGGCGACCTTGTGCCTCACTCCATTCTTCTTGAGAAGACTCTCAAAGACCTTGTTAATGAAATGCGATCCACCATCGCTAATGACTACCCGTGGGACACCAAACCGTGGGAAAATAACCGACTTGAACATCTTGAGCACGGTCTTTGCATCATTATTGGGGCTGGCCAAAGCTTCTACCCACTTGGACACGTAATCGACAGCCACCAATATGTACTCATTGCCGAATGAGTTCGGGAAAGGTCCCATGAAGTCAATTCCCCAAACATCAAATACCTCAACCTCCAAGATGAAATTCTGAGGTATTTCATTCCTCCTGCTGATGTTCCCTTGTCTCTGACATGTGTCGCAAGTAGACACGAACCGCTGTGCATCTCTGAACATGGTAGGCCACCAATAACCCGCTTGAAGAGCTTTGGACACGGTTTTGAAAGTAGCAAAGTGTCCAGCATAGGGTGAGCTATAGCAATGAAACAAGACTCCAGGAACCTCCTCCTCAGTCACACACCTCCTGAAAACACCATCCGAACAATGCCTATAGAGGTAAGGCTCATCCCAAAAATACCGCCTTATGTCTTTTATGAACTTCTTCTTCTTGTTCCCCACAAACTCAGTTTGTTCTTTCTCTGCTGCTAGGTAGTTTGCACACTCGCCAAACCAAGGAAAACTCAGCTGTTTGTTGGTATCGATTGCCTTGCACGGGGTTTTCGGAGCATGTGCTCCCAGGCGGAGCATGTGCTCGGCGGGATCAAAGATGCCGATCGAGTAAACATGTTCTTCAGGAAGGCTATCATCCAAGGGTAGCTCTTCTTCTATCCTCATTCTTGACAAGTGATCTGCAACTCCGTTCTCAATACCCTTCTTGTCTTTAATCTCCAAGTCAAACTCTTGAAGCAACAAAATCCAACGGAGTAGCCTTGGTTTTGCATCCTTCTTGGTCAGTAGATACCTCAATGCTGCATGATCAGTGTGAACAACCACTTTGGAACCAACAAGGTATGATCGGAACTTCTCAAAAGCAAACACAACCGCTAAAAGTTCTTTCTCGGTTGTAGCGTACTTGCACTGAGCCTCATCCAAGGTGCGGCTGGCATAGTATATCACGTGCAGCTTCTTGTCTTTTCTCTGTCCCAGAACTGCTCCCACGGCATAATCACTCGCATCAGTCATGACCTCAAAGGGAAGGTCCCAATCTGGCGGTTGTACAATCGGAGCGCTAACCAAAGCTCCTTTGATCGTGTGAAAGGCCTCCAAGCAAGCAGAATCAAAATCAAACTTCACTTCCTTACACAACAGCTGGGTAAGTGGTCTTGCTATCTTGGAGAAATCCTTAATGAACCGTCTGTAGAAACCGGCGTGGCCAAGGAAACTGCGGATCCCTTTTACCGAATTAGGCGGTTGTAAACTCATCATCACCTCAACCTTGGCTTTGTCAACCTCAATCCCCTTTTCAGAAATCTTGTGTCCCAGCACTATCCCATCTCTGACCATGAAGTGGCATTTCTCCCAATTCAGCACCAGATGTTTGTCTTCACACTGCTGCAACACCCTGCACAAATTAGACAAACAAACGGAAAAGGAGCTCCCATAGACGGAGAAATCGTCCATGAAAACTTCCATTATATCCTCAATCAGGTCAGTGAAAATGGACATCATGCATCGTTGGAAGGTCGCTGGTGCATTGCACAAGCCAAACGGCATTCTGCGGTAAGCAAAGGTGCCGTAAGGACATGTGAATGTGGTCTTCTCTTGATCGTCGGGATGGATTGGGATCTGAAAGAAACCTGAATAGCCATCTAAGAAACAGTAGTAAGGATGGTTAGCCAATCTCTCAAGCATTTGATCAATAAACGGCAAAGGAAAATGATCCTTACGGGTCGCAGCATTAAGTTTTCTATAGTCTATGCACATGCGATGTCCCGTAACTGTCCTAGTAGGAATCAACTCATCCTTATCATTCTTAACCACTGTAATTCCACCTTTCTTAGGGACTACATGAACTGGACTAATCCAGGAACTATCAGAAATAGCATAAATTACACCCGCATCTAGAAGTTTCATTATCTCTTTCTTAACAACATCCTTTAGATTCGGGTTCAACCTCCTCTGATGTTCTACCGAAGTCATTGATTCATCTTCTAGATGTATCCTATGCATGCAAAGATCTGGTGAGATTCCTGGGATGTCATCTAGTGAATACCCTAGAGCATTTCTATACTTCCTAAGTTCACAAAGGAGCAAAGCGGTCTCTACATTGTTTAGTTCAGAGTTCACTATCACGGGGTATGTAGAGTTAGGACCTAGGAACGCGTACCTTAGCCCGGCTGGAAGTGGTTTTAGCTCTACCTTTGGAGCTCTTAACTCGCTCCAAGGACCGTCCGCTGACTTTACCGGAGCATGTGCTCCGGAATCCGGAGCAGGTGCTCCCTCGGCGGATTCCTCCCCTGATTGGTTCTCATCGTCTAGGCTGGCGTAAGCTACCAGTTGCTGGAACCGTGTACCTGCATCCAAAATGCGTGTAAAACCATCAGCTTCCTCATTCAAGAATCCATACTTACCCTCTGCCTTTGTCAAGGCAACCTCCAACGGGTCGAGAGTGAGAACTTCATCGGTAACCTCATGTGCAACCTCTGAACCATCATCAACCACAAAAGTCTGACCATCTATCATAGGTTTCTTGAGCAGCTTATTCATCTCAAACCTTGCGATCATATCCCCCAGCTGGAGATCGATCGCTCCCCCTTGCACATCTATAATCGCACCAGCTGTGCATAAGAATGATCTACCTAAGATCAGGGGGTCACGTGGTTCTTCTTCAAGTTCCAGAACCACAAAGTCTGCTGGTATAAGCGTGTCCCCTATCTGGACATGTAAATCCTCCAACACTCCTATGGGGCGCTTGGTGGATCTATCCGCGAATACTAACGAAATCCGTGTAGACTTGAACTTCGTGTATCCCAGCCTTTTAGCCACTGAGTATGGCATAAGGTTCACACTGGAACCTAGATCACAGAGGGAGTTTGCAAAAATCGTTTTACCGATTCTCACGGATAAGACAAATCGCCCTGGATCATCTCTCTTCTTTAGCACTTTGTTTTGCAGCACAGCATTGCACTCTCTTGAAACCATCATCACGTTCTCTTCCTCTGACACTCTCCCAGAAACTAACCCTTTCACATATCTCTTCAAAGCAGGTATCATCTGAACAGCATCAGCTAGGGGTAGTTTTACCGTCAATTCTCTCAACATCTCCTTGCACTTTGCATCCTCCAAATCCTTGCGAGATTTCTTAGGAGGAACAGGGTAAGGAACCCTAGGGGTGTACACGCGTGCAGGAGGTACCTCAGTAGGAACGGTCTGATCGGGAGTCGGGAGCACGTGCTCGCTGGGTGGGAGCACATGCTCGCCGGATGCTTCGGCTTCTTTTTGACTCAACGGTGGAGTCTCAGCAGCATGTTGAGGAAGGTATTCTTCAGCAATACCCTTGCCCTTGTCAAGCCTAGCGGATGGTGCTTCTCTAGGGGGTAACTTCTTTCCTCCCCTTAGCTCAATCGCATTGACATACTCGTTCCGCGGGTTTGCTTCCCCTTTTCCGGGCAGAGTCCCAGGAGTTCTTTTCACGGCTTCAGCAGTCTGTGCAACCTGAACATCAAGCTTCTTCACATGTGACATTACTGCCTCATACTTCCCATTAAGGTCATTGTACATGGTATCGACCTTAGCGTTGATTTCCACTGAAGCTTTTTGTTGATTCACCAAGAGTTGTTGCATCATGTTTTTCAGCTCATCCTGAGAGCTGCTAGCAGGTGAAGATCCCAACTGCTGGTTGGTGAAAGGCGGTGCTTGCTGAGCGCTTGTATATGCCTGCTGGTTCCCCCCTTGGAAACGGTTTTGAGTGGGCACAAACTGTTTGCCTTGGAAGTTATTTGAGAAGGTTTTCTGATAACCCATCTGATTCTGAGCTCCTTGCAGTGGATACACCTGATCCTGAGGATTCTCCACGTTGGTGCTTCTATAGGACAAATTCGGATGGCTTCTGTAGTTCGGGTTGAAACCCCTGTTCTGCACAAAACCTTGCCCACTCACATAATTAACCTCCATCGTTTCATCCTCTCCATCACAAATCTCCTGAGCTAGCGGCATGTCTCCGGTCTCATCGACAAAATGGACAGTTTTCTGGCTCCCCTTCAGAAGAAGGTTCACCTTGGCTGTCAACTCGTCAATCTTTTGCGTATCGACACTGTTGACCTTCACGGACCTGTCATACTCAGGAGCCTTGTTGCTGGAGCTTGCAGCTAGGTTCTCAATCAACTGATATGCTCCTTCCTTAGACTTTGTCATAAAATCCCCATTGCTGGCCGAGTTGAGAGCGTTTCTGTAGTCCCAGTTAACTCCATCATAGAAAATGCCCAGAATCTGTTCATCACTGAATCCATGGTGCGGACACTCTCTACGGTACTCTTTGTACCTCTCCCAAGCCTCGCAGAAGGCTTCTCCAGTGTGCTGTTGGAACGATGAAATCTTGTTCCTCAGGGCAGCGGTCTTAGCCTTGGTGTAGAAATGGTCCAGAAACGCAGATCTACACTGTTCCCATGATGTCAGAGACCCAGGTGGCAATGACTTCAGCCAACGTGAAGCTCTATCCGCAAGAGAGAAGGGAAAGAGCTTGCACTTCAGAAAGTCTGGCGGTATCCCATTTGAACCAGTGGTGCTACATATCTCCTCAAAATTCTCGATGTGGTCCATCGGAATCTCAGCTGGGAGACCGTGAAATAGGTGCTGCTTCACTAGAGAGATCATCTGTGGCTTGATCTCAAAATCTTGTCTCGGGATGGTGGGAGGAACAATCGCCGCTCGGTTGGTGTAGAACACATGCGGGTTGTCCTTGTCCCCAATGGACGGTTGTGGCGGCGCGGCTCTTTCGTGTTGAGCACGGAGCAACTGCCCCAACTGTTGTCGAAGTTGCTGCAACTCGGCAGCCATATCCTCATTGTTTCTGTTGTCACCCATGTTGACGGATTGAAACTTTCTGTTCTTGCGGTTTGTTCTTTCTGCCAAAGAGAGCTCTGCGGCTGACAAAGCAACTAGTTCTTCGGTGTTGTTTCTTCTTGTAGATCTTCTTGACATGCACCTGAAACACACGCAAAGAAGAAGCAGAAAGACAAATCAGTAAGGTCTTAGTCTAGTAATTTCGCCGAAAACCAAAGGTAAAAATTTGGTCCCCGGCAACGGCGCCAAAAACTTGATACACAGAGTTTTAAACCCTATTTTCCTACTGCAAGTGCACAGCAAAGAAGTAGTACTTAGGGGTCGAATCCCACGAAGACCAAGTTTTACTCTATGGTTCTATTGGTTCAATTTCAAGCTAAGACAATTCAAAGTTGGGTTTGTTTGGTAACAGTAACGCGATTAAAACGGTATAAAAAGGCAATAAGCAAAACACTAGATCAGGGGTAATTCTCGGGAATTTCAGAGATAGCAACTAAACAACTATTCAGGGCATAGATTAAGTACCAGTCTAGAACTCAAACATAAATATAAACTGATCCACTGTCGTGGTATCAATAACTCTATCTGATCGATTCTGTGCGGAAACGCGGAGCACGTGCTCAGACATCCGGAGCACATGCTCGGCGGTCCATAAACCCTAAACTGTCGTTTGAGCCCAGAATCGCAGACAAGCATTAAAGAACAGGAATGATAAGTTCACAAATCACCTACACATCAACTTTCGCAGGTCTAGGATAATTTGCCCACTAATGTCTTTTCTAGCAACCTATTACACTTTTGATGAATAGATAAACCTAGAATCATAGATTGGGTGATCAAATCAACCTAAGCATTAAGTCTAACAATAGTGAAGACAATCGATTATATAAAGCCCTATTTGTGTTCTGTTGCTAACCCATGAAACCCCTTTTGAAACCCCTAATCTAGCAAAGAAAACTACTCAGACATAGAGAAATGAATCATAGCAAAAGATGAGAAATTCAATGACATAAAAATAAAAAGGGTTCAGAGAATGCTTCACAAGGTAGCCGCTCTTCTCCCTCTCACAAAAACGTCGCTCAAAAACAAAAGAAAAAGGTATATCCCTCTCTCCTAAAAACCCTAGGTTAAATAGCATACAAGTAGAGAAAAATAAGGAAAGATTCCAAATTCAAATCTCCCTATTAAAAAGCGATCTCAGCCCTCTTTCTCTCACAAAGGATCGCCTAAAATAAGGGGAATTAGGCAGGGAATCGGCGCCTAGATGCTTGCCACGTGTCGTCATGAAACCGTAGAGTTGGGAGCATGTGCTCGGAAATCGGGAGCATGTGCTCCTGGGTCTAAAATCAGCTTTTCTGCTCCAATTCAACTCCTTTCTGCTCCGGTTGCTCCTGCTGTTCCAATCCTTACTTTTAGCTTCCTAGCCTCTTATTATAACCTGAAAAGGACTCAAACAACTACAAAACTATCAAATAAACGGGGTCAAAGTGAGTCAAAACCGTAACATATCAGTGAGCACCCTCAAGATGCGACTCGATCATCACCTCTCAGACGACACGTGTCAAGCTGCCACTCGATCAACGATCTCAAGCCACCATTCGATCAAACTTCCTAAACTCCGACTCGATCGACGCTCTTAAACCGACGTCCTGGTTTTGTTCTGAAGACACGTCCGAGAAGGGTTCCTGAACCGACGTTCTATATTGTCGTTTTATGTTTTAGGGATTTCCATGTTTTACTATAAATACGTTTTGTTAAGTTTTTACTCAGACATCTGGATTTTCCTTAAGGTTTACTAGCCACCTAAAACGTTCTCTAATCTTGTAATCCAGATAGCTTTGATTTTATTGAGTTTTTGCACTGGATTTCTTATACAAAGTTGTTCACCTCATTTTTATCTACCTCATGATGCTTGATTCAATGCTTTCTGAGTTTGTATCCTTGATGATTATTTCTGGATCTGAGTAGTGTTAGAGTTCTTGAGGATGGGATAAATTAGGTGGAGGATCTTAGTATGTAGGGTGTTTAAGTTTAGATTCGTATAATCCCTTATGGACTAGAGTTAGAAATACTAGTTTCTCTCTTATCAATTGGAACTAGGTCTTAGACATTTCCGCATCCAAAAGGTGTTTGATGAAATGTCTGACCAACTAGTGCCAGAGACTTGCATTCCTAGCCTAAGAGATTAGTTGTCTAGCGTGTTCGTTGACGTGAATGAACTGGTTCGTCATGCCTGGTTGACCATGTTTCTCTAGCGAGAGCTAGGTTTGGAAGTGTTCGAGTTTGAGTTGCTTCTGCCAAGAGATTGGATTAGCTAAGTTATGATGTTCATTGTCTAGGGATAGTTTTCTTGTGGCATGTTAAACACTTGGTAGACTAGGAGACTCCGCCGATATCAATTACTCTCATCCTTAGGACTTCTATCTTTTTGATTGATATTGCATTTTTGTTCTTGTTATCTAGTTCATGTTTAAAATCGTTTTCTGCTTTTACTCATTCAGTTTCGCTTCTTGTCATGCATGTTCGTTTCTAATCTTGTAGTTCATTTCCGTTTTGCATTTTTATCATTCTAGGATTGTTAGAAATAAACACTCTCTTTGAATTTGCTTGACTTGTAAAATCCTGATTGCATCTTGAGTGATAGTAAAGTGTCCCAACTGGATTGACACCTTAAGTATTACAACTGCATAAGGTTAATTGAACCTACTAGGACACACAAAAATCCTAGTATCAAACGCTTGGTTCACGGTCTGTGGTTCTAGGGGAATGTGTGGAGAGATTCTCATGGAGAGGTTGTATTTGGGATTGGGTTTGACAATGTTGTTTTTTCCGGCGGGTTTGCATCTCGTGATTATTTTGGGGAGGTGGTGTGCCGTCAGAAGAAGACGACGAGGGGAGTGGATTGGGTTGGATAGAGGTTGGTGGAGAGGTGGAGGACGACGATGATGGCTGAGTTTCAGGGGAAGCATTAGACAAGGGAGTGGTTGAGAGGTTTGGGGAAGAAGATGTTTCAGTTTGGGTTTGATTCCATGGGCTTGGAGTGGGAGATGGGCTTTGTGGCTGTGGATTTGTTGTTGGGCTTGCTTCTTGTGGGCTTCGAGAATCAAATAAGGGTAGCAAAGGGGAAACAGAGGAGCGTACCTGTGATGATGCTGCCACAGTATCTGTGGAACGGTGACCAGCCAAAGACGCCATCGAGTGGTGACAGTGAGGAATCGTGATCACGGGTGTCGGCGGGAGCTGTACAAACGGCCGGAGGACAAGAATTTTGGTGACGGCAGGGGTGGGTATTGTTGACGATATTGAGGCAGCTGATGGTGAAGGATGAATTGTTATAAATGGGTAGATTTTCTCATCGAATTTGACATCGCGAGACGTGTATATGCAACCGGAGCTGGGCTGGAGGCAAAAATAGGCACTTTGAGTCGGGGATTAACAGATGAAGACACACGGGGTGGACCTATCTTCGAGTTTGTTGGTGTTGTACGGACAAAGCAGAGGGAAGCATAAGCAGCCAAACGCACGAAGCTTCGTGTAGTTAGGAGCAGTGTTGAAGAGCTTCTGGAACGGCGATGTCATAGCAATGACCGGAGTTGGCATCCGGTTTATGAGGTATACTGCAGCAGCGAAGGCGAACGTCCAATATGTCTTTGGGATACCCGCGTGTGAGAGAAGAGTCAACCCAGTTTCGACAATATGCATGTGCTTCCGTTCGGAGACTCCATTGTGTTCGGGGGTGTGAGGTGGAGAGGTGAAGTGAGAGATGCCAGCAGTCATGAGGAAAGGACGGAGTGCAATAAACTCTCCACCATTGTCAGTGTAGAGCGTACTAATCTTGGTGTTGAAGCGGTTTTCGACAAGAGCTTTGAAAGATATGAAGGTTTCACGTACTTGTGACTTTGTTTTGAGAGGGTAGATCCATGTGTAGCGTGAGTAGTGATCAATGAAGATAACATAATATTTGTAGTCGTCGATTGAGGTAATGGGGGATGACCAAACATCTGAGAAAATGTATTCTAGAGGTCTGGTGGAAACAATTGTTGATTCAGAAATAAGGTAGTTTATGAGCTTTATTAATGGAGCAATCTGGACATAATGAAGAAGATGATACAGATTGCGAGCAAGGAAGAGAATAAAGAGAAAGAACATTTTTGAGAATAGAAAGAGAGGGATGTCCTAAGCGATGATGCCAATCAGACATAGAAGGTTTTGATGTGGTGTTGGCAAAGAAAGAGGTGATGGTGGAGGTGGATAGTGGCCATTCATACAGCTCATCCTTGGTTTGCCGCAGATTAACGGGACACCCGAGAACAAATCCTTCACCTGAAAATACGCAGGAAAGAATTCCTCAGAGACCTTGTTAGCATTACACAGGCGGTAAATAGATATGAGATTTTTGCTAATGTGGGGAACACATAAAACGTTTGTTAACTATAAAGGTTTAGCAGATGAGGTAGAAGAGAGTAGGGATAATGAACCAATGTGCGTTATAGGGATACCAATACCGTCACCAAGAAGAACACTGTCGTTGCCACTGTATGGTTGATGGAGAGAGAGGTTTTGCAGATCACTTGTCATGTGGTGAGTCGCACCACTGTCCATGACCCATGGACTTGCACTGGACGAGTTTCCCATGACCAAATTTGCTCGTGGTTGCCAGGGACGGAACTGCGGAGTCATTTGATTATTGAAACCGTCGTGTTGTTGTGAGTGTTGCTGACAACGTTTAGCATTGTGGCCGTACACACCACATAGTTGACAGCGACCTTGGTATCCTCTGCTCTTTGCCTTGGTAGGATTGAGAGGTAGAAATATTGGCAGAGACCGGTGCAGACATGGGCACAGAGGCAGAGGTGGCCATTAATTTGGCTTCCTTATTGAGCAGTTTCTCATGGATCTCGGTAAGAGACGGAGGTGTATCCCTGCCTTCCATTTGATCAACGACCGATTTGTACTCCTCAGGGAGACCATCAAGGACAAACTCAATCTGAGCCTCTGGTTCAATCGGTTTGCCAAGGAGAGCTAGCTGATCAAAACGAGTGGTTAACCCTTGAAGATAAACATCAATGGACTTATCACCGTTTGTGTAGTGTTTGAGCTGAATCCGGAGTTGTTGAACATGACCCCAGCTTGGGTTGGCATAAGTGGCAGAGATCTTCTTCCACATCTCTGCAGAGGTTGTAGTTTTGGAAACTACAGACTGGATTGAAGAGGAGAGGGTGCCGAGGAGGCCGCTGTAGATAAGTTTTTCTTGACGGCGCCATTTGCTGTAGGCAGGGTTCAGGGTGGTCTGATCACCAGTGGTGATCGTTGGATCAGGCGGAATCGATGAACCATCAATATAGCCCGCAAGATCGTAACCATCAAGGAGAGAGTGAATTTGAAGGCTCCAAGTCATGTAGTTGACGGTGGTAAGCTTAGTGATATTCATCATATTGATATTAAGGAGAGAGGGGGTGGTGTCAACAGCTTCAACAGCAGCCATGACGAGAGGAAATAGGAAGGATAGTCTAGAAGAGACGAAAGAAAGAGAGAAAAACAGAGAAGAAAGAGAGAGGAGAAAAGCGGAGAGGCTGCTAAAAAAAATTTAGGCTCTTGATACCATGTTAAGTGAATGTCTTCTCTATTATTACAAAGAGTAGAATACATATTTATACATGAACAGAAGAGTAACCTCTAGGTTAAGTATAATAAGAATGTTTTTAATATGTTACAAATCAAATATTCAGTAATAAAGGAGAATCCTTTTCATATCTGTTACAGATATATGTTCTGGTATGTTGATCTGTTCTATACTTTGTTTTGATTATTCTGTCCTAAAAACGTTTGGCATTCGAAGATTTATTTTTTTTTTTGGAAAAACATATAAAAGAGATTTATTTTTTCTAAAATATTTTATGTAATATATGCAGTACTAAATTCATCAGGCACACAAGTAGAGGCAATATAATTATCTGAATCCTACAAATTTATAAATCATTGGATGTTGCATTGGCATGCACAAACAATATGATAAAATAAACTCGACACAATTGGAGTTTCGGAGTAATCATAAGCGACTTCTTAAACATTACAAGCTTTTGATCGTTTGACTTTTTACGGTTGATCGGTCCAGGTAGACAAAGACTCAATCAAAGAGACAAATCAATCAATGGAAATGCCATTAGAAAAGTCAAAGTCAACGAATACGTAAGAGAGTATTCGATCACTAAATAACTCTTGTCAATTGTTGTCATTGTTGACGAAAAACAAATACCACTTATCATTTTATTCCGACTTGCTCTAACGAATCATTTCGAATCGTGAGAAATGATTGTCTATGGATTGTTTTATTCAATTCATTAATCTTATAAGAAGTTGACTAAAGACTTTCTGAGAAGTGGTTCATTTAGTCCATCGTCTCATATGCATAACTTGCATTTAAAAAATAAAATATAAAAGCTCTCTGTTGGACAGTAAGGAGAACAATGGAGGGACATTGTGTCATCATTGCAACCTTTTTTCTGATACTTCATATTGTTAGAGCTCAAGATCCAACCGGTACGTAAAAAGTTGTCGTTTTAATCTTTATATGTGCTAGTTCTTGAACGGTTTATCTTAGATTATAAGATATTTTTTCATCGATTTTGTCTTATCAGGATTCATTAGTGTGGATTGTGGTTCTCGTGAGCCTCCATACAATGAAGCCAAAACTGGTTTAACATATACATCAGATGCTGATTTAGTCAACAATGGGAAAACCGGTAGAGTTGCCAAGGAATTCGAACCGCTCTACGATAAGCCGACTTTGACACTAAGATATTTTCCAGATGGAGTACGGAACTGCTACAATCTAAATGTCACCCGCGACACCAACTATCTGATAAAGGCAACATTCGTATATGGAAATTACGATGGTCTTAATGTTGGGCCAAATTTCGACCTTTACTTGGGTCCAAATTTGTGGACAACGGTGAGTACTAATGACGCTATAGAGGAGATCATCCATGTGACCAAATCCAATTCTTTACAGGTGTGTCTTGTTAAGACTGGAATAAGTATACCTTTTATAAATGTTTTGGAGCTACGACCAATGAAGAAAAATATGTACGTTACTCAAGGCGGTTCACTGAAGTACTTATTCAGGGTGTACATTAGCAATTCAAGTAGTCGTATAAGGTATGAACGGATCTAAAGTTTCATGTTACATTTATAAACATGTTTTAAAACGTCAATTTCTAGTGTTCGAATTATTTTTTTTCTTTATATATCCAGCGTTTACATTTATAGTTGAAAAAATGTTGTAAAATTAATTCTATTTCATAAAAAAAAAAAAACATTTCACATGTCAATGGTTTTTGCATTTGAAACATTTGAAAGCCATATGTTAGGTACCCGGATGATGTCTATGATCGTAAATGGTACCCGCTCTTCCAAAACTCATGGACACAAGTAACTACGACTCTCAATGTAAACACAAGTATTACTTATGAACTACCACAAGGTGTAATGGCAAGAGCTGCAACGCCCCTAAAAGCTAACGAGACCTTGAACATTACATGGACCGTAGAGCCTCCTACAACACAGTTTTACTCCTACATGCACTTTGCCGAGCTTCAGACTTTAAGGGCCAACGATACAAGGGAACTCAATGTGACGCTGAATGGAAAATATACATATGGACCTTATAGTCCTAAACCACTAAAAACCGAAACCGTATTTGACTTAAGCCCGGAGCAATGCGACGGAGGGACATGCATTTTGCAGGTTGTGAAGACGCTGAAATCTACCCTTCCACCTTTACTTAATGCTATGGAGGCTTTCACCGTGATTGATTTCCCTCAAATGGAGACTAATGGCGATGATGGTATGTTTATTTTTACATTCTTGATCTTATCTACAAGTCTTTGCGTTTTATGTTTAGATTCTTGATATAGCCAAGCTTTACAGTTTCTGGTATCAAGAATGTTGAAGATACTTACGGATTGAGTAGAATCAGTTGGCAAGGAGATCCATGTGTCCCCAAAATGTTTTTGTGGGATGGTCTAAATTGCAACAACTCGGATAATTCTACACCACCAATAATCACTTCCTTGTGAGATGAATCTTTCAATACAATTTGTATCAGTTTCGAATCATGTTAATTTTAACCTATTATCTTACACTCTTTTTTTTTGTCTCTAGAGACTTATCTTCAAGTGGACTAACTGGGATCATCACCCAAGCCATTCAGAATCTAACTCATCTGCAAGAACTGTAAGTATCTCAACGGTTAACCAAACTAGTTTTGCCTTGGAATATGAGTCATATATGGGTTCGTTCATTTTTCAGGGACTTGTCAGATAATAATTTGACTGGAGAAGTACCTGAGTTTTTAGCTGACATAAAATCACTCTTGGTCATGTAAGTTTATAATGAGACATGCAAATTTGTTTTGTTTTGTTTTTTAAAAACTTGGTTAACCTTTCTTTTGCTGAATATGCTTGCTTAAAATAGTTTTTAACTCTTTGTCTACTCCAACAGAAACTTAAGTGGTAATAATCTCAGTGGCTCAATTCCTCCCTCACTTCTTCAGAAGAAAGGAATGAAGTTAAAGTAAACTAATTTTATCTTTTTGATTATTATCACGTCGGTTGATGTAATATAGTATCTTTACCAACACTCATATTTTGCAGTGTCGAAGGCAACCGTCATCTTGTTTGCACAACTGGTTCATGTGTGAACAAAGGAGATGATGGACATAAGAAAAAGAGTGTCGTAGTGCCAGTTATTGCATCAATTGCTTCAATAGCTGTTTTTATAGGTGCATTGGTTCTGTTTTTCATTCTTAGAAAGAAAAGGACATCAAAAATGGAAGGTATTTCTAATTATAAATGATCTCAAAAGTACTATTACAACATACCTAAATATCAAAGTTAAGTACTAAGTCTGACTACTTTTTTTGCTTGACACCTTAGGTTCAGATGGTAGATCGCCTAGATCATCTGCACCAGCAATAGTGACAAAAAATAGAAGGTTTACTTACTCACAAGTTGAGATAATGACAAATAACTTCGAAAGAATCCTTGGGAAAGGAGGGTTTGGAATCGTTTATCATGGTTTTGTCAATGGCACTGAACAAGTAGCTGTTAAGTTACTTTCCCATTCATCATCTCAAGGATATAAACAATTCAAAGCTGAGGTAAGCTCTCACCTTCATCCTTATCTAGAACTAAAAAACATTGGTGAACCTTTTCCTAGCACTTGAACTTCTGAGTTATGGTTTTTGGTGTATAGGTAGAACTTCTTCTTAGAGTTCATCACAAGAACTTGGTCAGTCTTGTTGGGTACTGTGACGAAGGAGAGAACTTGGCACTTATCTATGAATACATGGCCAATGGAGATCTAAAAGAACAAATGTCAGGTAAAACCCAAAGAAGATTGAGTGACTTATTTATGTTCTTTGGAGGTAACATAAAACTTGGACACTAATATGTTCTTTTAAGAAACAGGAACACGTAACCGCTTTATCTTGAATTGGGGAACAAGACTAAAAATCGTTGTCGAGTCTGCACAAGGTTGGTTTAGAAATTACTTAGATATTACCCCCATACTATTTTCTACTGTTTGTTTATTTGCTATTAATTAAAAATGATTGTTGTTGCCTAGGACTCGAGTACTTGCATAATGGATGCAAACCACCAATGGTTCATAGAGATGTTAAAACCACAAATATATTGTTAAATGAGCAATTCCAGGCCAAACTTGCTGATTTTGGGCTTTCCAGATCATTCCCAATCGAAGGTGAAACTCATGTGTCAACAGCTGTTGTTGGAACCCTTGGATATCTAGATCCTGAGTAAGTATAACTGCTTAAAAAAATTCTTCTTTTAGTGATAAAGAAACTTAGTGAATCATTATGTTGATATTAATTTTTTTTTAATATATATTTTTTCCAGATACTATAGAACAAATTGGTTGACAGAAAAGAGTGATGTTTATAGTTTTGGTATTGTATTATTGGAGATTATCACAAACCGACCCGTGATCGACCAAAGTCGCGAAAAGCCACATATAGCAGAATGGGTAGGAGTAATGCTTACAAAAGGAGACATCAACAGCATCATGGATCCTAGTTTAAATGAAGATTATGATTCTGGCTCTGTTTGGAAAGCTGTTGAGCTAGCCATGACTTGTCTAAATCCTTCTTCATCAAAAAGACCAACCATGTCCCAAGTTGTTATTGAATTAAACGAGTGTCTCGCATCTGAAAATTCAAGGGGAGGAGCGAGTAGGGATATGGACTCTAAGAGTTCTATAGAAGTGAGCTTGACCTTTGATACCGAAGTCAGCCCAAGGGCTCGGTAGTTTATACATACAATAATTTTCTCGCCCCTGCCACATGGATTTTTGTTTATCTGTTTCTATGTAATGTAATAAAATTTGTCTCTGTATTATATCAGTCATCTCTGAATTCAAACTCTTATTTTTTATTTTCCTAATTTGTTCTTCAGTTCAATTTTTAGCTGAGAAAATGGGAGGGTGAAGGTGAAAAAATGAAAAGTTATCGTACTTTTTGGAACAAAAACTTGGAGTTTTGCAAGACGAAATAATTCTCAACAGAACTTAGGTGGTTGGTTTGTACTAAAGGACTCGGTATAACAACTGTACTCAAGTCTAATGAGTTTTGCAATTTGTAAATTTGTAAAGGACTGGCATTATGTTTGGGTGCCCATATATACACTAACTTTAAAGTTGTTTGACAGAAAAGATAATTGCATGTTGATAACACAAAAAGCATAATTAATTATTTTAAGTGCTACATGTAACAACCCGACAACCACTTTTTTTAATGTTTCTTAAGTCTTTTTTGGTTCGTGGACCCATCCTTATCCAGTAGTTAGTTTGTTACGTCTAGAAGACTTTAATGACTTGTTCGAACCAAATATTTTAGAAAATACTGATTGAGATTTAACCGCTATACTATGAGTAATATTATACATTGTGATGCCCTCAAAACTACTTATCTATTTTGTTGCCTAAAACCCTTGCTTGTTGTGCTTTAGCTCTGGGCTGACCTGCTCGCACGGTTCCAACAATTATTTCTCAAAAAAGTTACCCATTTTAAATTTACTTCAGCTCAAACATGTTTAATTGTAAAAGTTTTCTCATAATAATTGAAACTAGGATGTTACACTATTGATATGACCCTCATGCTACTAACAACCTTGCAGTTGTAATACTGTAGGGGTCGAATCCACATAGACTCTAGATCACACAATAGACTTATTAATCTTTTAATTATGCTAAATCAAAATTATAATATTAAAAACAATCAAAAACAGAATTAAAAAGTGTTGTAAATTTAAGAATTAAAAACGCTAGGTCTAGGGAAATTCTAGGATATCATATCAATCAATTAATTAAGATTGAATGAATAAAAATCAGATATAGAATTCTAAACTCAATTGTAAAACAAATCAGTCCTCACTGCAAATATTATCTAAGTTTTAAAACCCGAAAATTCAAATCGCTTTGCAAAATTCAAGTTAAAAACCAACTTTGAAAATAAGTTTAGATTTGTTCACAAAATTACTAAATTAATTCTCTTTGCAGAAAGTAATTTTTTCATCAAATGTTTTATCAGGAAAATCAAGTATATTCTCATATCAATTTACTTTCCTAAGTTATTAATTCTAGGTGATCAATCAAGAATTAATATGAAGAACAATCAAAGATGAAGATCAAAGAAGATAATGAATCTTAAGTATTAAGAGATCTAATAAACCATAAAGTCCCTATGAAAATCCTGAACCTAACAAGAGATCTACTCAGACATAATGAATGAAACAAAAACCATGAATAAAATAGATATCATAAAAGAATTCAAAAAAAAAAACAAAGGAGTTTAGAAGCTTCTATTAAGAGGGCTGGATTATTGACTTGTCTCTCCAAAAGCTCTCAGGGTTTCTCTCTCCCAAAAAGTTCCACAAAAAAATAAAACTTAGGTCTAAAGAAATATTGGAGTTTAAAAGCTTCTCTCAACAGGGGTGAGTTATTGGCTTGTCTCTCCACATACTCTCAGGATTTCTCTCTCAAAAATTTACAGAAAATAAAACTTAGGTCTAAACAATGATCTAGAAAACATATTTAAATATATTCGTAAAACACGGATTGATATTAACTGCAAATAAGGAAAACTTTAGGGAACTTTGTAAATCTTCCAAAAGTTTTAGAAAAACTTCGTATTCGTCTTGTGAGAACTGCATCGATCGATGCCATCACTTGCATGATCGATGCATATATATCTCTTAACTTGTCTTCAAACTTCACAGCTCAGCCTTAAAGCTTAAATATGCTCCAAATCTTTATATTTAGCTCTATCATATTCCATCTCTGACAATGAATACCTTATCTTATAAAGACTAAAAAACAATCTAAAAAACAAATAAAAAAACTCAAAAACCATACTTATATGGTTAAAACCGTAAAAACCATCGTATATCAACCATGTATGCACCACTACATTTTCTCTATTTTGGATATAACAAAAATCAAGTTCACATCCTCGATGACCATAACTCAACTGCTCCTCTTATAACAGCCACGAGGTAGATAAAGTCAAAACGATCCATAATTTGAGAAAAGTTATATGAATGTAAGGTCTTAAACAGTTCTTTAACCAATGTGTTATTATCATTAAATTTTGTTTACTCTCTGCACGTGTGGTGCCGTGGTGGGTTTGTTATGTGATCAGTTCTTCCCATATTTATTGATGGGACGGTGTAAACTGCAGTTACGTCTAAAAAAAATTATATAATATAAATAATATGTTATATATTCATTAAGATCACAACTAGTGAAGGCTACATACACCATACATGTCAATGACTATTTCAAAATCAATAACGTTTGCTTACACGTTTAGGATTTAGGGTTTAGGGTTTGTCCACTTAATATTTAATTAAATCAAATTATTTGCCCATCTAATTTTTATGTAAAACTTATATTCTCAATGATTTCTTAATTAAGGAATGATCATCTAAACTGCAAATATTCATATTTTTATGAGATGACATTTTAAAATACAAGCAAATTTTAAACTTTTGTAACCAAGTTGACATATTATATTGATAAAAATATATATTCTAGTTTTTTATTATATATGTTGCTTATAAATCATTTTATTTTATTAACTTTACTTTGTAATATAAATTTATATCCATTAAATTATTTTATAAATGCCTAAATATTCTAAAGTCGCTCAGATGAGGTTAAATGCTAGGTTTTAGGTCGCCATCCGAATATTTAAAACTCAAAATATTGGATGTAATATATAAACTACCTGTATGTAAAATACTTCGAAGAATTAAATTCATCAAGCACACAACTAATGCAGGCTCCAGTTTTGATGTCACAAACAAAAAAAAAATTACGAAATTTCCAATTAAAAAAAAAAATCTTCAAGCACACAACTAGTGCAGGCTCCAGTTGTGATCTCAGAAATAAGAAAAAAATTACGAAATTTCGAATTAGAATAAAAAAAAAAAATCAAAGTCAACGAATATGGTAGATCATTTGAAGCTTGTGCAGCACGTCTCCATCATTCCTTATTTTTCCACGTCGACTACGCCGAAGTTCTATACAGAATTGACTTAGCCACAGAAACAAACTTGTAGCAATTATTAGAATCGTTTCATGATCCATAAGTTTAGATAACAACCTTATGAGCCTCTTGTAATTATTATTTTGACGCAAAACGTATTATTGCCAAAACAATTCTTTTACTAAATTACTATTTGATAAAACCTTTAACATAATGAGAATCAAAAACTAAAAATTAAATAAACAAGCAAACTCAGACTCATTCTATAAACTATATATATATATATACTCAATTATTTATCTATTCAAGAATTTTAATCTTATAAAGAGTTGGCTGTGAATTTTGATCAGTGGCTTATACAGTTGTNATGTCAGATTTGTATAATGCCCATTCTTAATCTATTTTTAAGAATGAAATATTAAGATAACAGAACAAGAAATGCTTTTTGAAAAGTAACAGAACATGACAAAAATAAAAGTTCAAAGCGACAAATAAAATCAATGATAGTTTGCTTCTTTTTTTCAAGACAAAATTTTAAGAGTAATCTCTACCAAATCAACGAACCACGAGAAACATTGTTATAAACAAAAAAAAAAAAAAAAAAAAAAAAAAACAGAAGCCGTCTCATTTGGACAGTAAGGAAAACAATGGAGAGATATAGTTCTGTGTTCATTGCCATTTTTGTGCTGATACTTCGTCTTGCTCAAGCTCAAAATCAAACAGGTACGCCATGAATTTGTTGATTTAATATATGTGTGTGTGTGTTCTTCAACTGTTCTTAGATGATTTGACTACGAAATAATAGTTCAGCTATTTTCTTAACAGGATTTATCAGTGTAGATTGCGGTTTATCCCCTCCCGAGTCACCATACAATGCACCCCAAACCGGTTTAACATATGCATCAGATGCCGGTTTAATAAATAGTGGGAAGACTGGTGGAATCGCCAAGGAATTCGAACCGTTCGTTGATAAGCCGGCTTTGACACTGAGATACTTTCCAGACGGAGTACGAAATTGTTACAAT
Source organism: Camelina sativa (assembly GCF_000633955.1). NCBI lineage: Eukaryota > Viridiplantae > Streptophyta > Magnoliopsida > Brassicales > Brassicaceae > Camelina > Camelina sativa. The sequence continues at coordinate 25,637,042 of NC_025687.1, read as the reverse complement.
CTAAACGTCACCCGCGACACCAACTATTTGATCAAGGCCACATTTGTATATGGAAATTACGATGGTCTTAATGTCGACCCCAACTTTGACCTTTACTTTGGGCCAAATTTATGGACAACGGTGAGTAGTAATGACACGATGGAAGAGATCATCCATGTGACCAAATTCAACTCTTTGCAGATCTGTCTTGTTAAGACGGGAATAAGTATACCTTTTATAAATGTTTTGGAGCTACGACCATTGAAGAAAAATGTGTACGCTACTCAAAGCGGTTCACTGAAGAACTTATTCAGGTTGTATATTAGCAATTCAAGTCGTCGTATAAGGTACTAAACGATCCAAACTTTCATGTTACATAAACATACGTCAGACTCTTGACTGATTGTTTGGATTTACGTATACATACATGTTATATCGTAAATATTTTCTTACGATATTTCGCGTTCTAATTAAATTTGGTTTTATAATCAAACTGCAAGAACAGATAGAGAAACACAGGTATTTTGAGTTTCATTTATAATTTAGTAAAAAAGATTTTTGAAAAGCATGGTTTTATTTTTTTCTTGAAAGATATCAAGATTTTATATGTCGATAGTTTTTT
>NC_025687.1:25575089-25636098 GCF_000633955.1 Camelina sativa | reverse complement strand
TTTTTTTTTTTTTTTTTTTTTCGTTTGAAATTAACGATGGAAAGCCATATGTCAGATTAGTAATGTGATCTAATACAAGATTTTGACAGGTTCCCGGATGATGTCTATGACCGTAAATGGTACCCGCTCTTTCAGAACTCATGGACGCAAGTAACTACGAATCTCAATGTAAATATTAGCACTCGTTATGAACTACCAGAAGGTGTAATGACAACAGCCGCAACACCGCTAAACGCTAACGAGACCTTGAACATTACATGGACAATAGAGCCTCCTACTACACCATTTTACTCCTACATTCACTTTGCAGAGCTTCAATCTCTAAGGGCCAATGATACAAGAGAATTTAATGTGACGTTGGATGGAGATAATACATTTGGACCTTATAGTCCTAAACCGCTCAAAACTGAAACCGTACAGGACTTAACCCCCGAGCAATGTAGTGGAGGGGCATGTCTTTTGCAGCTCGTGAAGACGCTGCAATCAACTCTTCCGCCTTTACTTAATGCTATCGAGGCTTTCACTGTGATTGATTTTCCCCAAATGGAGACAAATGAAGATGAAGGTATGTCGCTTTTTACATCATTGGTCTTACCTACAAGTCTTTTGCGTTTTTTATGTTTTTATTCTTGATATCGTCAAGCTTTACAAACGCAGTTGCTGGTATCAAGAATGTTCAAAACACTTATGTATTGAATAGAATCAGTTGGCAAGGAGATCCATGTGTCCCCAAACAGTTTTTGTGGGATGGTCTAAATTGCAACAACTCCGATATTTCTACGCCACCAATAATTTCTTCCTTGTGAGAAGAATCATTCGATAATTTATATATATATATTTTTTAATCATATCAATTCAAGTACAATTCTCACACTTCATGTCTTCAGAGACTTATCTTCAAGTGGTTTAACTGGGGTCATTACACAAGGAATTCAAAATCTAACCAATCTTCAATACCTGTACGTATCTCTTCGGCTGACCAGACCTCATATTTGTTTCGCCTTTTGGAAGTGAATTATATTATTGTTAATGGCAGGGACTTGTCAGATAACAAATTAACTGGAGAAATACCTAAATTTCTAGCTGACATACAATCACTCTTGGATATGTAAGTTTCCTAAACTTTTTCTAAAACATGATTGCTTATGGTTTGACTCTTCATCTACTCCAACAGAAACTTAAGTGGTAATAATCTCACTGGCTCGGTTCCTCTCTCTCTTCTCCAGAAGAAAGGATTAAAACTAAAGTAAACAATTTTTTTTTTTGTTTTTCCGATTGTTATCAAGCAAATTTATATATTTGACATCTTTAACAACAACAAAATTTGCAGTGTTGAAGGCAACCCTCATCTTCTTTGCACAGATTTATGTGTTAGCAAAGGAGATGTACATAAGAAAAAGAGTATCACAGTGCCAATTATCGCATCAATTGCTTCAATAGCTGTTCTTATAGGTGCATTGGCAATATTTTTTGTTCTCAAAAAGAAAACGGGATCAAAAGTTGAAGGTATAATACCTTAGCTCAAGAGTAATATCACAACACACTTAAATATCAGACCAAGTTCTAAGCCTGACTACAATATTTTTTTCGGTAACTTAGGGCCACCAACATCATATGTACAAGCGTCAGATGGTAGATCCCCTAGATCAGCTAAACCAGCAATAGTGACGAAGAATAGAAGATTTACATACTCAGAAGTTATGATAATAACAAATAACTTCCAAAGAATCCTTGGGAAAGGAGGGTTTGGAATTGTTTATCATGGTTTTGTGAACGGCACAGAGCAAGTAGCTGTTAAGATACTCTCTCATTCTTCATCGCAAGGATATAAACAGTTTAAAGCTGAGGTAAAATCATACTTTCATCAGTATCTCAAACGAAATAATCAATGATCCAAATATTTTAAAGATTATATAACTTGTGATTACTGGCTTGGTATTTAGGTGGAACTTCTTCTTAGAGTTCATCATAAAAATTTGGTAGGCCTTGTTGGATACTGTGACGAAGGAGAGAACTTGGCTCTTATTTATGAATACATGGCCAACGGAGATTTAAAAGACCACATGTCAGGTAAGACAATCATGACTAACTGTTATTTATTAGTTCTATAGTTTTAACATTTATCTTTACATTTAAAATACAGGAACACGTAACCAGTTTATTTCAAATTGGGGAACTAGACTAAAAATAGTAGTTGAATCTGCCCAAGGTCGGTTTAGAGATTATCCCCCATTATTTGTTCTTATACTTGTTTGTTTATTTTATTTTTCATTTAGATAAACTATGCAATATTGCTAAAACCTAATGTTGTGGCATAGGACTTGAGTATTTGCATAATGGATGCAAACCACCAATGGTTCATAGAGACGTCAAAACAACAAATATATTGCTGAATGAAAAATTTGATGCCAAACTTGCTGATTTTGGGCTTTCGAGATCATTCCCAATCGAAGGTGAAACTCATGTGTCAACAGTTGTTGTTGGAACTCCTGGATATCTCGATCCTGAGTAAGTTACCTTTTAAGTGATTATCCATTTTCTTCAATGAAAAAGAAACTACGTAAAATTTATAATATGTTTTGCTTTCCAGATACTACAGAAAAAATTGGTTGACAGAAAAGAGTGATGTTTATAGTTTTGGGATCGTATTGTTAGAGATTATCACAAACCAACATGTGATCGACCATAGTCGTGAAAAGCCACATATAGCGGAATGGGTTGGGGAAATGCTTACAAAAGGAGACATAAGAAACATTATGGATCCAAGTCTAAATGGAGATTATGATTCCACTTCTGTTTGGAAAGCTGTTGAGCTAGCAATGTGTTGTCTTAATTCTTCTTCAGCTAGAAGACCCACCATGTCTCAAGTTGTTTTTGAATTAAATGAGTGTTTGACATGTGAAAATTCAAGGGGAGGAGCGATTCGAGACATTGACTCAACAAGTTCTTTAGACGTAAGCTTGACCTTTACTACCCAAGTGAGCCCAATAGCTCGGTAGTTCAAATGAAGAAATTTTCTGCGATATTACATAAGTTTTTGTTTAATCTGTTTCGCTTAAGTACTCAAATATGTTTCTAATGTACAACATCATTGGAGGTTTCATTGTGCATGCACAAATACTATGATGTATAACAGTACACAAAGAGATATAAGCTTTATGATCGATGACTTTTGACGGTGGAGCTTGCAATTGCGAAAACGTTATCCATCTAGAACGAAGAAGACACGATTAGACAGATCAACCAATGAAATGCCATACAAAGTCAAATTCAACGAAAAACGTCATTTATTTATTTATACACGTCTCCTTTCTAGATATTATTCCTCGTTCTGCGATGTCGACTACACCGAAATTATTTTTCGTTAACTTTCGTCAATGTATTGTGACCGGTCTAAAGTACATGAAAATGTTTTCGACCACTAATAACTCTTGTCATTGACATAAAAACAAAAGACACTTTGTCATTTTCTCAAAACTTGTTCTGTCGTATCATTTTCCATCGTGAAAAAATTTCTCAATTATTTTATTTATATGTATAACTGCCTTTGAGACTTTTGAGAAGTGGCTCATATAGTCATATGTACTCACATGCATAGCTTGATATCTTAAGAAAACGTTCTTTCTTTTGGAAAGTACGGAGAACAATGGAGAGATATTTTGTGTACGTTGTCACTTTTCTGTTGATACTTCATCTTGTACAAGCTCAAAATCAAACAGGTAAGCACTAATTTGTTGATCCAGTCTGTATATATATATATATATATATATATGCGTGTTTCTTATTTCTTAAACTGTTTCTTAGATGATACACTATTTTGCTTTTCATGTATTGTCTTAATTATTAGGTTTCATTAGTGTGGATTGTGGTTTATCCCCTCTTGCATCTCCTTACAATGCGCCAGAAACGGGTTTAACATATACATCAGACGCTGATTTAGTAAACAGTGGGAAAACCGGTAGAGTTGCCAAGGAATTCGAACCGCTCTACGATAGGCCGACCTTGATTATGAGATATTTTCCAGAGGGGGTACGAAACTGCTACAATCTAAACGTCACCCGCGACACCAACTATTTGATCAAGGCCACATTTGTATATGGAAATTACGATGGTCTTAACGTTGTGCCAAACTTTGACCTTTACTTGGGTCCAAATTTGTGGTCAACGGTGAGTAGCAATGACACTATAGAGGAGATCATCCATGTGACCAATTCCAACTCTTTACAGGTGTGTCTTGTTAACACGGGAATAAGTATACCTTTTATAAATATGTTGGAGCTACGGCCGCTGAAGAAAAATATGTACGTTACTCAAAGCGGTTCACTGAAATACTTATTCCGAGGGTATATTAGCAATTCAAGTACTCGTATAAGGTACATAAACTTTATGTTTCGATTGCTTGTTTGCATTCATGTTATCTAAATTTTATTTTCTCTATATATGTGTTCTAATGAAATTTTCTCTATACATACGTTGTAATTACGTTGCAAACGTGAAAGCAAAAACTGCCAAAAAAATAGATACTGGATTTTGTGTTTACATTTTATAATTTCTTAAAAATTATTTGAAAAAATAAATTATATTTCTTGAGGAGAACAAAACAATTTTCACATGTCAATATAGTTGTTGCGTTTGAAAAAATGGAAAGCCATATGTCAGATTAGTAATGTAATCTAATACATGATTGTGCAGGTTCCCGGAGGATGTCTATGACCGTAAATGGTACCCTCTCTTCGACAACTCATGGACACAACTAACTACGACTCTCAATGTAAACACTGGTATTACATATGAACTACCACAAGGTGTAATGGCAAAAGCCGCAACGCCCCTTGAGGCTAACGAGACCTTGAACATCACATGGACAATAGAGCCTCCTACACAGTATTACTCTTACGTACACTTTGCAGAGCTTCAGAATCTAAGGGCTAACGACACAAGGGAATTCAATGTAACACAGAACGGAATATATACTTTTGGACCTTTTAGTCCTCTACCGCTAAAAACCGCATCCATAGTCAACTCGATCCCACAGCAATGCGATGGAGGGGCATGCATTTTGCAGCTTGTGAAGACGCTGAAATCGACCCTTCCACCTATACTTAATGCTATCGAGGCTTTCAGCGTGATTGATTTACCACAAATGGAGATGACGGTATGTCGATTTTTTATACATTATTGACCTTATCTACAAATATCTGTGTTTTATGTTTTGATTCTTGATATCATCAAACTTTACAGTTGTTGGTATTAAGAATGTTCAAGATACTTACGGATTAACTAGAATCAGTTGGCAAGGAGATCCATGTGTCCCCAAACTGTTTTTGTGGGATGGTCTAAATTGCAACAGCTCTGATATTTCTACGTCACCAATAATCACTTCCTTGTGAGATAAACCGTTTAATACAATTAATAATATTTTTTTAATCACGTCAATCTTTAATCATGTCAATTTTCAAATTATTATCTCACACCTTTTTTTTTTTTTGTTTTTTCTCTAGAGACTTATCTTCAAGTGGATTAAGTGGGATCATCACGCAAGCCATTATGAATCTAATTCACTTGCAGAAACTGTAAGTATCTCCACGGCTGACGAAACCTCAAATGGTTTTTGCCTTCAGAAATGAATCATATTTGAAGGGTTCGTTCTTCTTTGGGCAGGGACTTGTCAGGTAACAACTTGACTGGAGATATACCTGCGTTTCTAGCTGACATAAAATCACTCTTGGTCATGTGAGTTTATAATGAGACACTTCAAATTATTCTTTCTTTTAGTTAACTTACTTAAAATAGTTTCGAATCATTGTCTACTCCAACAGAAACCTAAGTGGTAATAATCTCAGTGGCTCAGTTCCTCCCTCACTTCTTCAGAAGAAAGGAATGAAATTAAAGTAAACAATTTTTATTTATAACTTTTTAATTTTTATCACACCTATTGATGTAATTGATATCTTTAACAGCACTCACATTTTACAGTGTTAAAGGCAACCCTCATCTTGTTTGCACAGCTGGTTCATGTGTGAATAAAGGAGATGATGGACATAAGAAAAAGAGTGTCATAGTGCCAGTTATTGCATCAATTGTTTCAATAGCTGTTCTTATAGGTGCATTGGTTCTGTTTTTTATTCTTAAAAAGAAAAGGTCACCAAAAGTTGAAGGTACTTTATCAATAAGTTCAAATTTCCTTGCTTTCTTAATTCTTAATATCACAACACATACATAAATATCAAACTTAAGTACTAAGTATAACAACAGTTTTTGCTTGAAATCTTAGGGCCACCACCATCGTATATGCAAGCATCAGATGGTAGATCGCCTAGATCATCGGAACCGGCAATAGTGGCAAAAAATAGAAGGTTTACTTACTCACAGGTTGTGATAATGACAAATAACTTTCAAAGAATCCTTGGGAAAGGAGGGTTTGGATTTGTTTATCATGGTTTTGTGAACGGTACTGAACAAGTAGCTGTTAAGATACTCTCCCATTCATCATCTCAAGGATATAAACAATTCAAAGCTGAGGTAATAATCTCTCACCGTCATCACAAACATCAATAACTAAAATATTTCTAAAAACTAGCATAAACTTCTGAGTTATGGTTTTTGGTGTCTAGGTAGAACTTCTTCTAAGAGTTCATCACAAAAACTTGGTCGGTCTTGTTGGATACTGCGACGAAGGAGTGAACTTGGCTCTTATCTATGAATACATGGCGAATGGAGATCTAAAAGAACATATGTCAGGTATAAATCAAGTATGAATGAATTTTTCTTTTATTTTTTTTGTTCTGTGGAGGTAACATAAGAGTTGGGCACTAAAATATGTTCTTTTAACAACCAGGAACACGCAACCGGTTTATTTTGAATTGGGGAACTAGACTTAAAATAGTCCTTGAGTCTGCACAAGGTTTGTTTAGAGATTAACCCCATAATATTTTCCACTGTTTGTTTATTTGCTATTAATTAAAAATGATTGTTGTCGCTTAGGACTTGAGTATTTGCATAATGGATGCAAACCACCAATGGTTCATAGAGATGTCAAAACCACAAATATATTGTTGAATGAGCACTTCCAAGCCAAACTTTCTGATTTTGGGCTTTCAAGATCATTTCCGATAGAAGGTGAAACTCATGTGTCAACAGTTGTTGCCGGTACTCCTGGATATCTCGATCCTGAGTAAGTATACCGCTCATGAAATTCCTTTTTTTCTTTCTCTTAATGAGAAAGAAACTTCACAAATTTTGTCATAAATTTCGATTTGCAGATACTATAGGACAAATTGGTTGACAGAAAAGAGTGATGTTTATAGTTTTGGGATTGTATTGTTAGAGATCATCACAAACCAACCTGTGATCGACAAAATCCGTGTAAAGCCTCATATAGCAGAATGGGTAGGAGTAATGCTTACAAAAGGAGACATCAAAAGCATTATGGATCCTAGTCTTAATGAAGATTATGACTCTGCTTCTGTTTGGAAAGCTGTTGAACTAGCAATGGGTTGTCTAAATCCTAATTCTGTGAGAAGACCGACCATGTCCCAAGTTGTTGTTGAATTAAACGAGTGTCTGGCATCTGAAAATGCAAGGGGAGGAGCGAGTCGGGATATGGAATCAAAGAGTTCTATAGAATTGAGCTTGACCTTCGAAACCGAAGTGAGCCCAACGGCTCGGTAGATGAAGAATTATCCTGCAACAACACATGCATGGGTTTTTGTTTATCTATGTTACTTTTATAAATATATCCCAATATTTTATTATTATTCTATATCCCAAAATTTTAACATAGTTGTTTATCTATGTTACTTTTGTTTATCTATGTTACATTCACCGATAGACACATGCATGGGTTTTTGTTTCATCTATGTTACTTTTGGGAAAATAAAAATAATTAATTAAACTAGTCAAATATTATTCATAAAAAATTTAACATCTTTTATGACAAAAAAGTGTTCAAACACATTTAAAGTATTTCTCAACTTAATGAGATAAGACTTTTCCAAACATCAAAAGTCTATAAATCAGCAAAGACATACCCAAATGTAATAAAGAAGTATTTTGCAAGATATACTCCAAAGTATACTTAGATTGATACGAAATAATGATTATTGCATTAAGTTTTCTGTTTTTGATATTTTTTTCGCGTTTTGGGTCAAATGAAGCTGCATGTCATAAATATACTGTAGTTTTTCAAAACAACCTTTCTTTAAGTCATAGTGATCTACAAGTTCATTGCAAGTCCATAACCGACGATTTAGGTGATCATTTTGTTAAATTTCAAGGTCCTACATACAATTTTAGTTTTCATGATGGTGCTATCTTCACGAAGACGATATTCAAGTGTAACTTTGTATGGAATATCATAAATACAGCATATACAGGGGCTTCCATTTATAGGTGTGGCGCAGTGTACACATGGGATGCACAAGATGATGCTATTTACTTGTGAAAAAATGGTAAGGCGGAAGAACTCATGTATATAGGCTTGGGCATTTTACCCGGACCCGAATCCCGAACTCGAACCTGACCCGAAGTAGATGGTTCAGTTCGGGTTCGGGTATTATCCGAACCCGAATGCCCACCCGAAGTAACCCGAATTAAATGTAAAAATATGCATTTTAGAGGATTCGAACCTATGACCTTGAACATTTATGGATGCATTTTTAACCATTCTGCTATCTTAGTTTCTCTGTACTAAGATGAAATGTTAAATATTTATATATATATATATATATATATAAGTTTTTTAAAATTTATAAAAAAATAAAAATTAGTTTTTTTTTTTGTTCATGGATTGAATGAGTTCGGGTATACCCGAAAAACCCGAACCCGAACGGATAATACCCGAACCCGACCCGAAAGTATAAAAAACCCGAACGGGTTCTATATGCTTAAACCCGAAAACCCGAAAACCCGAACTTTCTTAATCGATTACTTGAAATACAAACTTTCTTTTGCTTTAACTATACTCGATCTATATAATTTCATAGTGTATCGTTTGGTCTCTGTGGATTCGACCCTAAGTGTTACGACGACACCATTAGATCGTGGTTGAGTGCACATTAGGTTTTATTTGACACTAGATCAAGATGCATTTTGCTCCATTTCTCTTTCAAAACACCTCATTTTGCTCCAAATGGTCCATAAACCTAAATATATAGAAAAGACCATAATAAACAAGTTCTCGACGAAAAATACTCAAGAAGTAATATCAAAACGATTATAAAAACCGTTAAAAATATCACTTAACATATACAACCCAACTTAACTTTTCTTTAGTTAGGATTGTGGTTGTAGTTTGTTTGGATGATTGATATTAAGTGTAACACCCGCAAACAATTTTCCATAGTTTTGGGATGGGTGTCGATCGACACCAAGGAAGGTGTCGGTTGACACCATTATTTTTTCAGTTCGGTCGACACCAAAGTGGAGACGGCGCGAGAACTTGGGGAGGATTCGGTCGACATCAGGTAGAGGTGTCAGTCGACACCAGGTAAAGGTGTCAGTCGACATTGCTAGGTTTTTAGAGTTGTCCGGTGGTCAGTGTCAATTAACATAACCAGGAGGGTTTCGGTCGACACCAACCCATTCAGCAGACGGCTGATACTTGCATTTCCTGGTTTAATTGTGTTGTTTATTGTTTGTTGAACATTAAATTCTCAATTGCTTGTGTGTATAGCCTAATAGATGGGAGGATTGCCTCATTGAGTATTTTTGATAATACTCATGCGTCTTAATTATTTTTTGTGATGCATGTAAAGGTAATGTGTGATCATGGAATCAAGACCATGAAGAAGAAGAAGATGTTCTAGTGGCTCGTTGATGTGTTGTCTGGCTTCTGTTAGGTTGCTAGAGTTGAGTCGTTAGAATGTTGCTAGGTTGCTGGTTTAATGTTTAATGACTTTATTGGATGACCTATTACTGTTATGTTGGATTGATTATTGATTTATTAGTTATTAGTCTTTCTAGTTAATGTTGTTATTGTATTTCTGTTGTTTTGTTTATTGGGGCTTAGGATGTTAGTAAGCATGGGATCACTAGTTTAACATTGTATTAAAAAAAGGGTCGGGTCATTTCATTAATCTTATATGGTTGTATGGTTATGTTCATGAGTATGTATTAAGCTAACATTATTCGGATTTTTTGATGCAGTTTATGTAAGACGAGAACCGGTTCCACTCCACCATTCTTTAATAAAAAAAAAAGGAAAAAGAGTTACTATGCTGAGAAAAGAGCAAGAATGAACTAAGTGGCCTTGGTCAAGTGGTAAAGGGAAGTAAGTCCTGACACTTAGGTTCTAGTATTATTGACCACTGAGTTCGAAAATTAACATGGTTTCCTCCGGGCTCAGGAGATTAGTTTTTGCAACTAGAAAGCGTTCAGAATCACTCATGAATTACTAAAAAAAAAGCAAAAAAGCAAAAATGAAACCGAAAAAGTCTTAATATTCTTAGTTATATATCAAAAGGTTCTAGGACATCTGTGATTTGTTTGGGGATTTGAATTAATTGGTTTGATCCGAGTTAAGAGAAAGTTATGTACCTAATTCTACCGAAAATCATCCATTGTTACACAAAATTTTCTAACTCTTGGTGTATTAGTAGATGACATGTCCCGGTTTCAAACATTCAGGTGACAACCAGAACCAGCAGTGAAGTTATAAATTATTAGCCACTGTTTTCCTTCTTGAGTTTTTTTCTTTTCAAATTGGTTTAAACAATAGAGTGCAAACAAATTCAAATCAACAAGTAGTTCAATTATAGAAGGATGTGACGCATACATGCGTATTCATTCTTTGAAAGAGTTTGGAGCATCGAAGCCTAGTGTCCACGTCTTGTGATAGATTTAGGTACTTAAACCTTCAGTCTTCCCAACATATTTAATTTGCCTAATTGCCAATTTCTTAAGTTAAGAGAAATGCTTGTGTATTTTTTTTTTCCTTTTTATCCCAAGTTGGAGTAATAATAAAGTACGGTTGAGAAACTCATCAAATCCAAATACATAAAGTCAAGTTAGTTTCCAACACGTACCGTTCCGGTTTGTTAATAAAATATCTTACCGTAGTTTTTTTTTTTGAATAACTAAGAATCTAGGTCGATGCATCCTCTCAAGACTGAACCATAATATTTTACATGGTCTCTTCTCAAGTGTCATTTGAACCGGTGATCTATACATTTATCCTCTTCACCTAGTTTTTTTTCCTATAAATTTGGATTTGCTTATATTTAGTTTGATTTTCCAACTTGTGAAGACTCTCTGTTTTATTTTCTTTTTGGACCAGCTTGAAAAGAAACTGACCGACCTAAAGCAGTTCACTTTTGTCCGGGTCGGTTTGATTTGATGTCGTATGGTTTGGTTTGGGGTTTATGCTCGCCCCTACTTTTCGGTTTATTAATTTTCATGCAAATTGTAACGTGTAAACTTCAACGTCTAAACTCTAAAGTAGACGTGACATTGAGTCAATGTTCTTGCCCTTATAGATATGAAATAATCTTCAAGCACTACTACTTCTTATTTGTCTAGTTATTTCAATAGTTAAACTTCTCACATCTTGCTCTGTGCTATCTGCCGGCATTAAAGTAGCTTAGTTTTCCTCACAAATTGTGTTTGACTGTTGTTTATTTTTTTTTTTGGACAATTTTTTTGGATTCACCCTAGTGGTGAACCTATCTAATTCACCCCCTATAAATTAAGGAAATAAATCTTAATTAAGTAAACAAAATCTTGTAGATCAATCAATTTTAAAATTGTTAATTCTAATATTATATTACAGTTTTAATTATCACATTTAAAACCTAACCATATTTTATAAACCCCAAGCAACATATAATTTTTTTTTTTGTAAAATCTAAACTCTAAATACTCTTTTATAAACTCAAACCGACATATAATTTTTTTTAATTGTAAAATCTAAATCATAAACACTCTTTTTATAAACCCAAACCGGCATATATTTTTGTTTAGTTGTAAAATCTAAACTCTAACCACTGTTTTGTAATTTCAAACCGACATATATTTTCGTTTAATTGCAAATCTAAACTCTAACAACTTTTTTGCAAACTCAAACCGATATAATTTTGTTTCATTATAAAATCTAAATCCTAACTATTTTTTATAAACCCAAACCAACATATAATTTTTAAAATTAGAAATTTAAACTCTAATACTTTTTATAAACCGAAACAGACATGAATTTGTTAATAAAAAATCTAAATAATTTGTTTCCTTAATTTGTTTTCTTTTTATTTATTTTTTAGATATGATATGACATGGAGCACATAATACAACAATATGCCATGTGGTCCATGTCATACATAAGAGGGGGTTTATGAGAGTTGGTGAACCCAAGATTTTTTTTTTTTTTTTTTAATGTCCATTTGAAAAGTGGCTCATATAATATCCTTGGATACATATTATAAAAGGCTCGCCAGTTTGTTATATCTTGAAATCTCGTTTTTCAAAAGTCGAGCAGAAAAATGGAGAGATGTTGTGGGTTCGTTGTACTTGTGATTTTCGTCTTTATACTACATCTTGTTCAAGCTGAGGATGAAAAAGGTATGGACATGTATATTTGTAACTCAATATAATCAACTACAATTTATCTTATAAATTGAAAGATACACATTTTACTAACCCTCATATCTCATATCTCAAATCTTATATAATATTTTTATTTAATTAATATTTTTTGAATTAATAATCTCTAAAATTACAAAAGATATCTAAAAACAATGTAAACTAAATCTGTGCGTAGCACGGAGTAACTACTAGTATATAAGATACTTATATATAATTATAAATGTCTTCTTGTAGGATTCATCAATTTAGATTGCGGTCTGTCCCCCAAAGAATCTCCTTACAAAGATTCCACGCTTGAATTAACATATACATCAGATGATGGTTATGTCCGAGGTGGGAAAACTAGTCAAATCGAGAAGGAACATACACTTGCCTTCTTTGAGTCATCTTTGAAACTGAGATACTTTCCAGAGGGAATCCGAAACTGCTACAATCTGAATGTCACACGGGGCATGAACTATCTAATTAGGGCTATTTTCGTATACGGAAACTACGATGGTCTTAACGTCGTCCCAAACTTTGATCTGTACCTTGGCCCAAATAAGTGGGCAACGGTGAAGGATGTTCTCTCATTTGAGGAGCTCATCCACGTTCCAAGATCCAACTCTTTACAGGTATGTCTTGTTAAGACAGGGAAAACAACACCAATGATAAATTCCTTGGAACTACGACCACTGAGAAACAATATGTATACTACTGAAAGGGGCTCGTTTAGGAACATGATTAGGTACTATTTTAGCACAACAGGTGGCTTGATAATGAGGTAAGGATAAAAACTCAATACTACTAAAAGTCTAATGCATGCTTTCATTTATTGATGTGTTCTAACACGAAATTTCGTTAGGCACCCAGAAGATGTCCATGATCGTATGTGGCTCAACAACTTCAAGGACGAGTGGGCGTTAATAAATACTGCTCTCAGTATAAATACTTCTACTGGTTACGATATCCCACAAGATGTGATGGCCAATGCTATCACTCCGAAGAAGGCTAGCAGCACAATGCTAAATTTTTCTTGGGAGTCGGGGGATCCTAGTGCAGAGATTTACCTCTACATGCACTTTGCGGAGCTTCAGCCTCAAACAGGCGATGATCAGAGACAATTTTTTATTTTCTTGAATGGAGAAATAATTAACGGACCTTACATTCCTACACATTTAAAAGTCAAAACTATATACGACACGACGCCAAGAAAATGTAAGGAAGGGAAATGTCTTTTGCAACTTAACGGAATGGGGGGTCCAATTCCGCCTATGATTAACGCTATGGAGATCTACACTTTGATAAATCACTCACAACTCGAAACTAATGAAGATGATGGTATGCCAAATTTTTAATTATAAATCCTTGTGTAAATATATATATATATATATATATATATATATATATATATGTTATCGTTGATATTTTCAAAATTCAAAATTGTTAGTTTTCGCCATCAAGAATATCCAATCTACTTATAGATTAAGTAAAATCAGCTGGGAAGGAGATCCGTGTGTCCCCAGCCAATTTTTATGGGATGGTCTCAAATGCAATAGCTTCGATAATTCTACTCCACCTATAGTCACGTTCTTGTAAGTATATGATTTAACCATATTTCTTTCATAATGTCTTGCACGTTTAACACATTTTGTGAATCTGTCGTTACTAGAAACCTGTCTTCAAGTGCATTGACTGGGATTATCACACCTAGCATTTTGAATCTAACCCATCTACAAGAACTGTACGTATCATGACCACAACTTAGTAGTAGCAATATCTTTGTTAACAAATTTACAAAAAAGAATTATTTGTTTCTCAACTGTCAGGGACTTGTCAAATAATAATTTGACTGGGGGTGTGCCGGAATTTCTAGCCGACATGAAATCACTCCTGGTCATGTGAGTTTTTATACGATACCATGAAAACATGAGTTCTTATATCAAAATTTGCATATGTTTAACGTATTTGTGTATTGTAATAGAAATTTAAGTAGGAACAATCTCAATGGTCCAGTTCCCAAAAAGCTAATACAGAAGAAAGGATTGAAGTTGAAGTAAGATCTCTCCTGTTATATTTCTTTGATGATTTTTATATCCACTTTGATCAAAACAATATCTTGAAAAACTAAATACTTGTAATCTAAAGTGTTGAAGGAAATCCAAATATTTTTTGCACAACTGGATCATGCGTAAACGGATCCAAAGAGGGTGGACATCGGAAAAACAACATTATATTATCCATTTCCGCATCACTTGCTTTAGTGGTTGTTCTCGTAGTTGTACCGATTCTATTTTGTGTTCTCATAAAAAAGAAAAAGCCATCAACTGATGAAGGTATTCGTCATAAATTCAACACTTGAAAGTTAGTACAACGTGTTTGTATATGAAACTTATATATATATATAGTACTTTCTCTGACATTTTGTCTCACAAATTTAGAGCCAACATCATGCATGCTAAACACGGGTGGTAGATCCTCTAGATCATCCGAACCGACAATAATGTCCAAAAATAAAAGGTTTACTTACTCTGAAGTTGTGAAGATGACAAAGAACTTCCAAAGAGTCCTTGGGAAAGGAGGGTTTGGAATCGTCTATTATGGTTCTGTGAATGATACCGAAGAAGTCGCTATTAAAATGCTCTCACATTCTTCGTCTCAAGGATATAAACAATTCAAAGCTGAGGTACTCTTCTCACAACTTTCAATAAAAAAAATTGAATAAAAATACTTATAAATCCTCATGTCAACTTTTGATTTGCGTTTCCAACTCAAAACCAACAAAGTATGAGTCCATTGAACCATGTCCCTTATATATTACTTAATTAAGTCATTTCCATCTTTCCAATGTGTGTTTTTTTCTTCAAATATCACTCTTTTATTATAATCATAAACCCAAGAAAATATCCTTTTCGAGATAAAAGACTTAGCATGATGTTTGATAGGTGGAACTTCTTCTCAGAGTTCATCACAAGAATTTGGTTGGTCTTGTTGGTTATTGTGATGAAGGAGAAAATTTGGCCCTCATTTACGAATACATGGCCAATGGAGACTTAGATGAGCATATGTCAGGTGATATATCAAAGTTGCCGGATATCAAACTATATTTATTTTGACAGATATATTAAACACTATTCATATTTTGATTGCGATATTCTAACTATTTAGCTATGCGTATTAGAATTTAAACTTCAGTTATTCCTTCACTAAATACACAGGAAAACGTGGTGGCTCATTTTTGAATTGGGCAGCTAGACTAAAAATAGTTGCGGACTCTGCACAAGGTTCGTCTAGTGTTCACATTTTTTTGCCTAGATTTATATGATTCAATTTATGGAATTTGTTTTCTTTTTAAATGACTTTTTTCTTGCATAGGGTTGGAGTACCTACATAATGGGTGTAAGCCACTTATGGTTCATAGAGATATCAAAACTACAAATATATTGTTGAATGAACATTTTCAGGCCAAACTTGCTGATTTTGGACTTTCGAGATCATTTCCGATCGAAGGCGAAACACATGTATCGACAGTTGTTGCTGGAACAATTGGGTACCTTGATCCCGAGTAAGTATCACCACTGAATTATCACAATGTATTAAGCATATTCTTTTCTTTCTATAAGGATCATGTTAAGTAAAATTGTTTACAGATATTACCGGACAAATTGGTTGACAGAAAAGAGTGATGTCTACAGTTTTGGGATTGTAATATTAGAGATAGTTACAAATCAACCAGTGATTGACCAAAACCGTGAAAAGCGACACATAGCAGAATGGGTGGGAAAAATGCTTACGAAAGGGGACATCAAGAGTATTACAGATCCAAGCCTCCATGGAGATTACGACTCCGGTTCAGTATGGAAAGCTGTCGAACTAGCAATGTCATGTCTGAATCCTTCTTCAGTAAATAGACCAACAATGACTCAAGTTGTTTTCGAATTAAACGAGTGTTTGGCATCAGAAAACTTGAGGGGAGGACATAGTCCGGAGATGAATTCGCAGAGTTCTATAGAAGTGAGCATGACATTTGACACTGAAGCCAATCCAACGGCTCGGTAGAGCTAGTGAAGAATTCTCTGTTGTATCAAGTTGACTTTTGTTTACCCATTATTATTTTACAAAACCATATGAAAGTTTGTGTATCCACAAAAATTCACCGAATTTGTTTGTAATCTATGAACTTCTGACTGTCATTGACAGTTGTGAGTTTATTTTTCTTCATGTTCCATAAATAAGTTACTTTCCAAATCTGGCCTTGATGTATTGTGTTTTTGGTGTCTTTTGTCCTTTATTTAATATTTGTTTTGAGTCATATGTCGCATCTTTGTCCGTATTTTGTGTCTTTTTGGTCTTTTCTTGAGTTGTGATTAGGTATGGAGATGTGCTAGATTTGGAGTCTTTTGGTTGGATTCGAGCTTAATTGGAATAAAGAAGCAGGAAGTGACTTTTGGATATCTTTAAGTTGAATTGAAGCATGAAGTTTGGAAAAGTCTAAAGAAGTCTAGTAAAGTCTGTAGCCAAGTTTGTTGAAGTCTGGAGAGGTCTGGTGAAGTCTGTAGACAAGTCTGGAGAAGTCTGGTGAACTTTGAAGACAAGTCTGGTGAAGTTTGAAGTCTGCAGACAAGTTTGGTGAAGTCTGGTGAAATTTATACACAAGTCTATTGAAGTCTGTTTTGACTACAATCCAGACACTTATTTCCTTTTTCTAAACTTTTCTATTCTCATTTTTTATTTTATATATTTTATTTTAATAAGGGTATAAATACCCCCAAAACCTAATTAGCAAGGGGGGATGCCTATTCTATTTTTCTATTTCTTTCTGCTACCTGAGACTTTTTGTAAGCCGCTCTTTCGGGATTCTAGAGATCCATCCTCATTGACAATTTGGAGAAGATTTTTAGACCCTTTCTTATTATTTCTGCAATTTAATCATGTTTTCTTTATCTATGATTTTTGTTTTCTCTTTTCCTATGTGTGAGTAGTCACCTAATTGGGTTTTAGGGTTCT
The DNA here is from genome assembly GCF_000633955.1 of Camelina sativa. Classification (NCBI taxonomy): domain Eukaryota; kingdom Viridiplantae; phylum Streptophyta; class Magnoliopsida; order Brassicales; family Brassicaceae; genus Camelina; species Camelina sativa. Next base: position 25,618,539 of record NC_025687.1, on the reverse strand, counting down.
AAGTAGGGGATCAAATGATTTAATGGTTTAATTGTTGCTTGGGAATTCTAATTTCTTTGTGGTTCTTTGATTCATATGCTCTTACTGCTAGAATAGGACTGATCACCTTGTTCTAGATTCTAGGTCTTTCTACGCATCACAAGTGTTCGATAGAATGCCTGAACCAATATGAATTGAGCAATATTTCTCTAACCTGCGAAAGTTGATGTTAGGGGATATTGTGAACTTAGTGAACTTGTTTGATAATGCAAATTTGCTTAGGAGATTACAAATGAAAGTTTAGTAATTGAGTAGTCAACTTTAGTGATTAATACCTTGAAAGAGGGTTAGTCAAATCTTGTGTTCATGTTCTAGACCGGTTCTTAACTATTGAATTCCTTGTTTCATTTCCCCATTGGTCATTGATCTCTGAAATACCCTATAGCGCAATGTTTTAATCCCATAAGTTAAATCGTTTTCTTTATTGCATTTTTATTCACAATTTCTGAAACCAAACAAACAAACTTTTCGTTCGCTTTAGCTATTTACAAGTCTCGCAAATCTTTAGTGTACCATTGGTCCTTGTGGATTCGACCCCGCATATACTGCCTTGCGGTTAAGTGTATCGGGTAAATACTCGAGCAATCAAGTTGGCGTCGTTGCCGGGGACCAATTGCGTTACCTAGAGATTTAGGATTAGGTTATAGTCTATAGTATTTTTATTTACAGCTGGTAACCAAAGCTTTTTCTGTCTTTTTGGTGTTTTCAGGTGTATAACCCGCAGTGCAGGCTCTTCACACCTAGAAAATATCACGAAGACTTGGGAAAGTTTGAGAGAGAGAATAGGAGAAAGAAAAGACTTGCTGAAATGGCTGATGGTCTAGCTGGTCGAAATGTGGATGATGAACATCATGAAGATGAAAATCATGGAGAGTTTGAGGATCCTCCTCTTGCTGGGAACGTTAATCCTCCTGCTGGTGGAGATGCTGCCCGTGCAGCTGCTCAAAGAGAAGCTGTGCGCCGCGAAGCTGCCCGTTTAGCTGCTTTTAATCAAAGATCGGCAAATGTTCGACAGACTTTGAGGGAACATGATGCTCCCAACGCTGAGATGTACCGCGGAGGTGTCCAATATCCTCCAATCGCCAGAAATGATTTTGAGATCAAACCGGCACTGTTGGGTTTAGTGAAGCAAAATCAGTTTCATGGTCTACCGTCAGAGAACCCAGTTTATCATTTGGAGTACTTTGAGGATATATGTGGCACAACGCGAATGAATGGGGTACCTGATGATGCTGTCAAATGCAGGTTGTTCTCATTTTCTCTGAGTGATAAAGCTCAGCGCTGGTTTAAGTCGTTAAATGGAGATACCATTCGAACATGGGATGAGTATAAAGCTGCGTTCTTGGGACAGTATTTTACTCAAGCAAGGACTACTCTTCTTAGGAATAAGATTTCAGGCTTCCAGCAGCATGCTACTGTGTCATTCCATGAGGCTTGGGAAAGGTTCAAAGACTATAAGAGAGAATGTCCTCACCATGGATTCACACCAGAATCACTCATCAACACGTTCTACAGAGGGGTTGATGAGAGGTATAAGATGGCCCTGGATACAGCTAGTAATGGGGACTTCATGACAAAAACAGAAGGAGAAGCTGAGATTTTGATTGAGAACCTAGCTGCTAGCAACAATAACCATTGTGTTGACTATGATAGGACAGTGAGAAGTAGTGGAGGAGGAGAATCAAAATAGATTGCTGAGTTGACTTCAAAAGTGGAGCAGCTTTTGAGAAGAGATCAGAGGAGTTTGAATTTCTGTGATGATACTGGTGATGGTAAGGTTTATCACAAAGGTGCTGGGGATGGTTTTGAGGAACTACAAGCTGAGCTGAATTACGTGAACCAAGGATATCAGAACAATGGTTTCAACCAGGGCTACAGGAATCACCCCAACCTCTCTTACCAGAGCACTAATGTTGTGAACCCACAAGATCAAGTATATCCACCGCAACAGTCTCAACAAAAGCAGTTTATACCAGGGCAAGGAAACTACAATAAGCCATTTGTGCCTCAGGAGAAAGGACAGGGAAATGGATATGGTCAAGGAGGTTTTCAGCAAAAACCTTAGTTTAACAACTTCCGGGGAAGTTACCAAGCACCAGTTCAAGTTCCTGTGAGCAACACTTCTACGTCTTCTTCAGGGGATAATGAAATGAAGTTGATGATGCAGCAGATTCTTGAAGGTCAGGTGAATAATGCTGCTGAAATCAATGTTAAGGTGGACAACATGTATCGTGATCTCAATGGGAAGTTCACAACACTATCTTCACATGTTAAAACTCTTGAGAACCAAGTAGCTCAGATTTCTTCCTCCTCTATGCGACCATCAGGTGTTTTACCAGGGAAAAGTGAACCCAAAAATAAAGAGCATTGTTATGCTGTTATGATTCAAGAAGAACCTGCAGAAGTTGCTGAAAGAGGTCTACAAGAAGCTGCAAATGAAAGTATTATTTCAGAGATGGAAGTTCTTGTTGTTGATGTTGCTGTAGATGATGAGATTGCAGGAGATGATGAGCCACCATACGTTGCACCACCACCATATGTTCCTAAGCTCCCATTTTCAGGTCGTATAATGGAAGCTAAAATGCAAGCTAAAAAGGTGAAAGCTCACTTTGATGATGTTATGAAAGAGTTTCACATCAAACTCCCATTCCTAGAGTCAATTAAGAATACAAAAACATACAAGAAATGTTTGAAGGATGTCTTGTCTTACAAGAAGAGCATTGAAGAAGGGGTCATGATGATTTCAACTAGGAAGGCATATGTGCATTTTGAGAAGCAGGAAAAACATCAAAGGAACAAGGAGAAAACTCTTGCAATGGCACACTTGAAAGAGGAGGTAGAGATGGTTAGTTCTGAGTGCAATGCCATCATCCCGATTGAGATTCCTAAGAAGGTTGGGGATCCAGGGAGTTTTGTACTACCTTGCCAAATTGGGAGATTCATGTTTGAGAGATGCTTATGTGACTTGGGAGCTAGTGTCAATTTGATGCCGCTTTATGTGTCAGAGCGTTTGGGAATCACCAATTTCAAACCATCAAGGATCTCCTTAGTGCTTGCTGATCGTTTTGTGCGATCTCCAGTTGGGTTGGTGGAGGATGTGCATGTTAGAGTTGGGAACTTCTACATCCCAACTGACTTCACAGTTTTGGAGCTTGATAAAGAACCACATGATCCTCTCATTCTTGGTCGCCCATTTTTACATACCATTGGGGCTATGATTGATGTTAAAAAGCAGCAAATTCACTTACAGATTGGTGACCATACTCAGGAGTTTGACATGCAAAGGTTGCTGAAAAAACCTACTATTGGAGGACAAGCCTTTTCAATTGAAACCATAGATGATCCTAGGGATAAGTATGTGAAGACATGCATTGGTTGGAGTGAGGTCAAAGAAGTCTTGGATGGAGACCTTCAAATTCCAATAAAAAAGCTTAGTGCTCCATGCAAGATTAAGCCCAAAAGGATTAAGGAAAATCCTCATGTAACCTTAATACCAATGAAGTGTGTTGGAGATACATTAGAGTATAAGGTGCAGGGAACCTCAAAACCTTTTTCCAAAGCTATGAGTATTCTAACATCAGAGTTGAAAGGAAAAGGTTAAAAAGCTGTGAAAGGGATTATGAGTAGAGTTTTGAAGCTGAAGATGAATGACTGGAGACCTTGTTTTGGAGCACGTCCTCATGCTCACACCCATTAGTTCACAAGAATCCGGTCAAGCTAACGACATAAAACAAGCGCTTTGTGGGAGGTAACCCACCAGGTATTTTTCTCTCTTACTAATTATTTTTCTTTTCTATTTCCTTTGAGTCTGTTTGACCTCTTTTCTTGGATTTTTTTTTTTGTTTTTTTCACACCGAGATGGTGTAAAGCAAGTCTAGGGGAAGGTGTCATATGTCTACTAATCTTGTTTGCTTTGGTTGTTTTTCCTTTGTTGCTTTGTTTTAAGTCAGTCGATTTGTTTTATCGTCAAAAGTCAAAAGTGTGTTTTATTGAGTCAAAATGCTGGTTGAGAATTATGAGCTTTTCTTAGGGAATTGCACCATGTTTGATTCATTGCCTTGGGACCATTTAGCATAGTTTAAGGATGACTTGGAAGTTTAGAAAAAAATCATGACTTGATCACTTCAATAATTCTTGTCGCATCGAAATTTTGATGATTTGAGCTTGGCCTTACTTATTTGGACTTAATATGGACTTATTATATCTCACTTAGGGGGTTGAGAATCATGTAATGGATCATACATTCAGAGTTTACTTTACACCATTTTTACCACTCATTGTAAACTCTGAATGGCTAGACTCATTTTTAGTCTAGTACCACACCTTTACCCCTATCCTTGTTTCATACCACTCACATTCTTTGGTCATCATCGTCATGTGCATTCATGTGCAAAAACTACAGAGTATACAGACCGACATAGCTTTCCTCTAGTTAGGATTGTCATTGTAGTTTGTTTGGGTGACTGATATTGAGTTCTTGTGGCCGTGTGGTTATGTTCATAAGCATGTGTTGAGTTTCCATGATTTAGTTCTTTTGATGTAATTTTGTGAGACGAGAACCGGTTCCACTCCCCCATATAAAAAAAAAAGAAAAAAAAACAAAAAAAAACTGAGAAAGAAAAGAAAATGAATAAAATTGGAAAGGAGTAAAAAAAAATGGAACCGGAAAAGTCAGAGTACTCTTATTTGTTTATCAAAAGCATCTAGAATAATGATGATTTGTTTGGGGTTTTACGTTGGTTGGTTTGATCCAAGTAGAGGGAAGCTGTGTACCTCCCAATTGGTATGTGTCTCACTGTGATTTTGCATAATGACATGCATCCTTTCTCGTTGTTGGATACCTTTAAACACTTGAGCCACCCATAAATTCCCTAATAACCTAGACCATAGCGTGTTCGATATCCCCTTCGTGAGAGTGCACGCATTTACTAATGAATGTTAAAAGGTCAAGTTATCTGACTCTAAACTCTTTGTGTACTTGGGATTTAATGAAGTTGATATGGTCATGGCGAAGTACGATTTGATATGAGCTTTGTGATAGTGGTTTGCAGGCAATTGTTTGAGAGCATGATCCCAGAAGAATATGAGATTTCTCGCGTTTTCAAACCTCTTTCCTTGACAAAGGTTTTTGCTTTGCTTGAGAACAAGCAAAGATCCAAGTCGGGGGAGTTGATGTATTGTGTTTTTGGTGTCTTTTGTCCTTCATTTAATATTTGTTTTAAGTCATTTGTCGCATCTTTGTCCGTCTTTTGTGTCTTTTTGGTCTTTTCTTGAGTTGTGATTAGGTGTGGAGACAATGTGCTAGATTTGGAGTCTTTTGGTTGGATTCGAGCTTAATTGGAATAAAGAAGCAGGAAGTGACTTTTGGATATCTTTAAGTTGAACTGAAGCATGAAGTTTGGACAAGTCTAAAGAAGTCTAGTAAAGTCTGTAGCCAAGTTTGTTGAAGTCTGGAGAGGTCTGGTGAAGTCTGTAGACAAGTCTGGAGAAGTCTGGTGAAGTTTGTAGACAAGTCTGGTGAAGTTTGAAGTCTGCAGACAAGTCTGGTGAAATTTATTCACAAGCCTATTGAAGTATGGTGAAGTCTGTTTTGATTACAATCCAGACACTTATTTCCTTTTTCTAAACTTTTATATTCTCATTTTTGATTTTATATATTTTATTTTAATAAGGGTATAAATACCCCCAAAACCTAATTAGCAAGGGGGGGATGCTTATTCTATTTTTCTATTTCTTTCTGCAACCTGAGACTTTTTGTAAGCCGCTCTTTTGGGATTCTAGAGATCCATCCTCATTGACAATTTGGAGAAGATTTTTAAACCCTTTCTTATTATTTCTACAATTTAATCATGTTTTCTTTATCTATGATTTTTGTTTTCTCTTTTGTTATGTGTGAGTAGTCACCTAATTGGGTTTTAGGGTTCTAAGTAGGGGATCAAATGATTTAATGGTTTAATTGTTGCTTGGGAATTCTAATTTCTTTGATTCATATGATCTTAATGCTAGAATAGGACTGATCACCTTGTTCTAGATTCTAGGTCTTTTTACGCATCACAAGTGTTCGATAGAATGTCTGAACCAATATGAATTGAGCAATATTTCTCTAACCTGCGAAAGTTGATGTTAGGGGATATTGTGAACTTAGTGAACTTGTTTGATAATGCAAATTTGATTAGGAGATTACAAATGAAAGTTTAGTAATTGAGTAGTCAACTTTAGTGATTAATACCTTGAAAGAGGGTTAGTCAAATCTTGTGTTCATGTTCTAGAACGGTTCTTAACTATTGAATTCCTTGTTTCATTTTCCCATTGGTCATTGATCTCTGAAATATCCTATAGCTCAATGTTTTAATCCCATAAGTTAAATCGTTTTATTTATTGCATATTATTTACAATTTCTGAAACCAAACAAACAAACTTTTCGTTCGCTTTAGCTATTTACAAGTCTCGCAAATCTTTAGTGTACCATTGGTCCTTGTGGATTCGACCCCGCATATACTGCCTTGCGGTTAAGTGTATAGGGTAAATACTCGAACAATCAGGCCTAAAAGCTTCAAACGGAATAACTTGAGCTTTGACTTTCCAAATTTATTTATTTTTTTGCCAAGAAAATCTTTGAACCAAAACCATTAATATCTACTTAGAAAAATCTGATATTCTGTTGTTGGTTTTACAGTATTGTTGTAGCGTTAGCTTAGGACTTCAGTACTTGCATTATGGATGCAAACCCAAAAGGTTCATAGAGATGTCAAAACCACAAAAGGTTCATAGTACATTATCTTATATATGTAAGCAACAAAGGTGAGAACCAGTTGTCCCCCTGCTCCTTCTCACCATATATTTACATAGAGATTTCTAAATGAAAATGTTTTATACTGTTATGAAATTTGTTAATTTTATATTACACCTGATTAGGGACCAGTAATTATTTTACCATGTTCATTAATTTATAGAGAGGTAGAGTATTTTATTGTTTTGGTTTGATCATTAAAAGACTTATTTTTCCGTTTGGCTTCACTACTGATAACCTTTGTTCAATTTAGTTTGGTTTGGTTTAGTTAATGGAGATGCCCACCTTAGTTTCGGGTTTACTTCAATCCTGGAAGCAATTACAACGTGTAGGCGTAGATATACATACGTGAGGGCTTTACGAAGAAGAAGTAGCTGGAACAGAATTATTCAGTGAAGTCAATGGTCATCTTCGAACACAACTACTTTGTGTCATCTTTTAAGATTAATTTTCTCCCATCTTGCTCTTTGCCTATATCTGGTTGCAGCATGAAAATTATTATATTTAGTAACCAATCAATGAATTAATTTGTTTTTAAATGCCCAATTGAGAAGTGGCTCATATAATATCCTTTATATCCATTGATTTGATATCATAAAGTGAAGTCTCATCTCAGTTTGTTAAATGTCGAAATCTCCTTTTGGAAAGTCAAATAGAAAAAATGGAGAGATATTGTGTAATCTTTGTCCTTATACTACATCTTGTTCAAGCTCAGGATCCAATAGGTACTTAACCCATTTAATGTTTATATTCTATATATATGTTCATTACACAGATATATGTCTTGATTTTCTAATTTTTCTAAATTGATTTTGTCAATTTACCATATTTTACTTATTGCTTTTAGTGCAATTTTGTAGGGACTAAAATTTTAAATAAGCAAAATTAAAAGGATAGAACCCAAAATGTACCTCAAAAATGTATATATAGATTGGATTTTCAGTTTAGGAAATTTATTAATATTAATATAATTATGGAGATTGTAAACTTTTGTTATAGAAAATCTGTGGTATATCGTTTAAATTTGAGAGATTCTAGCATCCATAAAAATAGTTTTGAAGATTTAATGGGTTAATACTTTGATGGGTAGAATTGTTTTTGGAAAAATCAGAATGTATAGATGTTGTTAAGATTTTATGGCAATAAATATAACAAATGTTGATCAATTTAAGAAAGTTTAGTATTTGAGTTTCTCTGCAATGTTATTTATGGAATTTCTTTAGGGGTTAATATTATAAAGAAAAAATTAAATAATTAAAACATAAAGGGCATAAACCAAAATGTACTTCAAAAATGTTAATATAGATTTATTTGGTCTCGTAAATGTATTATTATAGGTAGGGATGTCAAACGGGCATGCCCGCGACCGCACGGACCGACCGCGACAGTCTTGCTTTTCTTCTGATCTGCTGCGGACAGGTTCGCCACGGGCGGCGGGCAACATATCACAGCCCATGCCCGCTTGGCTAAGCCTTGCGGACTAATGGGCATGCCTGCGGGCGTTGAGAATCATACTAACGAGCTTTACTTTCTTTTTGTTCTGCTTTGTTGACAGGTTCCGAGTTTGGTTCAAATCTTGTAATGGATTTGATTTATTTCTTCATGATTTCTTGTTATGTTCATAAGGTGGAAGTGGAAATGAAGATGAAAGTGATATTGAAGAAGTTAGGTTCAGAACAAACGGACAAGAACTTGATTCTTCTGCAATCTTTATCATTGCTATCTTGAAATTTTTTTGACGAACAAAGAAGTGAGCAAAGAACAACTATAGCAGCTGAAACAGAAGAGTAAAGATGTTGAAAACTGAATGCGCACAACAACAGAAACACATATATAACAACATACCAAATCAGTGATCAGCTTCAGCCCCTTCTGCTCCCACGGTCGATTAATCCTTGGAGCCCTATTTCCACAGTATAAATCCTCGTTAATAACAAGTTTACAAACATTATATATATTTAATTAATGGGAAAAATATAAGTATAGTGGGAACTTCAACAGTGTGCCTTCGTGGCTATGAAGTGGACATTGATTTTCTCCTTTGTTTCTCAAATGGAATAACCAACAAAAAAAAAAAAAAACAGATGTGAGATAGCAAAAATCACACAGAGTTGGAGACCTTTGCTGCACTCATTCTTTATAAGGTGTGTAAGATAGCAAAACTCACCCAAAGTTGCAGACCTTTCCTGCACTCATTCTTTATAAAGTGTGTAAGTTCCTCTTGTTCATATTACAAAATAATACTAATCAGTCCTCTCATTTCCAGAATATGATCAAGCAAAAGCAACCATTGTTGTTTACAAGAGAGTAAGCATAGAACTTACGTGAGAGTCGTTTCACTGCAACCATTGTCCCATCCCCAAGCTTTCCTCGGTAGACATTACCAAAACCACCAGCACCAATAATTAATGCTCTTAGAACTAAAACCATTCGTAGGTACATGGAGTTCTCTGAATTTGAAGCTTATTATATTTTCCAATCCTAGTAACCCTTCCTCTTGCTTGTCTGCATAAAGAACCAAAAACACAAATTTCACTTTAGACAACAAGCAAAATCTTCTTGAAATCAATTTACATAAAACTACAAGCTAGCTCTTGTTGACAAATGACTTATGCAAAGCATCGTGGAGCTCCTCTGCAATTAAGAGAAACAGAGAGAGAGACAAAGACAAAAAAAAATTATCTCACATACATGTCGGCATTTCTTCAGCTTGCGCCGGTGATTGGTCTTCATTTCCAGTAGCAATTTGCGTCATTCTTTAATCCTTTGACAAATTCACAAAATTCACACAGGCCTTCACTAACATAACTTCAGATTCATCACAAACAGACCAGATTTATTGAGAAATCGAGTAGAATTGAAACTTAGTGGAAGGAGACGGAAAAAATTTCGGACTGACCGCATCCCCGCGGTCGAAATCGTACAATCTCCGTTTGACCCGCAAACTAAACCGGTCGAGTCCGCGTGACCCGCCATTTTTCGGGCATAAAATTACAAGCCCATGCCCGATCCGCTAAGCTACATAACGGGCATGGGCTTGTCCTTTCAAGGCTCGCCTTATAATGAATCCTCTACCGGTTTTACATATACATCAGATAACGGTTTTTTCCAAAGCGGGAAAATTGGTAGAATCGGCAAGGAACTCGAGTCATTATACAATAAACCGGAGTGGACGCTCAGATACTTTCCTGACATCAAGGTCAACTCTACCACCTTTAATTAAAGGTCAAGGTCAAGGTCAAGGTGGTATAGTTGACCTTGACGCCAAAATCGCTCGTGGTCACGTAAGTTACCCATGATAGTCCTCTATATAAAACAGAGAATTATGTTTGATCTTTGTGTCTATCATAACACAGACACTTAAGTGGGACTAATCTTAGTGGCTTAGTTCCTCAAAAGCTTCTTGAGAAGAAATTGTTGAAATTGAAGTAAGAATTTGTGTATTGTATTTGTTTGATCTTAAAATATTTTCTATGATAAACTAATTTTCTTGAACAACACTTGCAATCTAAAGCATTGGAGGCAATCCAAAACTTCATTGCACATTGGAGTCCTGTGTAAACAAAAATGGAGAGGGTGGACGACAGAAAAAGAGCATCACAATCCCAATTGTAGCATCAATTGCTTCTGTGGTAGCCCTCATTCTTGCATTAATCATATTGTTTATTACTCAAAAGAAAAACCCATCAAACGATGAAGGTAGGCACAATATGTTCACCTATCAATATATTACTAATTATATTATGAATACACATAAAACTTACATAGTTTCTTTTGAATATTTTCCTCGCATAATTAGCTCCAACATCATGTATGCTACCCTCGGACGTTAGATCATCTGAACCGACAATAATGATAACGTATACAAAATTTACGTATTCTGAGGTCATAACCATGACATACCATTTCCAAAAAATTCTTGGCAAAAGAGGATTTGGAATTGTATATTATGGTTCAGTAAACGGTACAGAGCAGGTTGCTGTTAAAATGCTTTCCCATTCATCAGCTCAAGGATATAAACAATTCAAAGCTGAGGTATATACCAACACCCATAGTAAAACTGTATATGAAACATTCAAGACTCATTTTAAAGCTAATTTCATGTATCAAATAGTACATTAGGAGGAACTTCTTCTTAGAGTACATCACAAGAATTTGGTAGGCCTCGTCGGGTATTGTGAAGGAGATAAATTTGCTCTCATCTACGAATACATGGCCAATGGAGACTTAGATGAGCATATGTCAGGTAAATATAATATTTTCCCACTACAAAGACAACATATTTTGTTTTCAATAACAATACATGTTAGTGAAATTATATCAAACCAAAGTGTTGAACACTTCAAAATCTCAATATATATATATTGTCCTCTACAACACACTATAGGTTTTGAATCTTGGTTATGGCACAACAACGTAAATCACTAGGCATAAAATTATTCAAAATAATTTATACAAGCCAATTAATGATGTTCTTCATTTTTCTTATTATTGCTCTGATAATAAATAAAAAAGTGGAAAACTAATGATAAACACAAAAATTTTTGACATCATTATAATCTAAAGAAAATATATTTCAAAAAAACTATTACTAGATTAAAATAGTCATGTTTGAATCCTTTCCGAGTAAGAGGAAAACGAATGATTGAGATTCAAACATGTTTGTAGATTGACCAATTTTGTTATTTTTTTTATTTGTCCATCCATAGTACCTAGAGTTGTTCAATCAGTATTTCTGTCAATATTTTGGATACTTTTTTTAATAAAAAGTAAAAAATAATAATATCAATGAATATTTTGGGGTTTTTGGGTATTTTTTTTTTTTTGGGTATTGATTGGTAAGTTATATGTCTATTGTTTGGTTAAGTCACACAATAAATATATTTTCGAAATACGTTAGTTTTCCATTGAACCAACCACAATAAGAATATTTTGACGATTGTCTACTATTATATGTGAGAATCTAGTACTCATTAATTATATATCTAAAATACATAGGAAAATGCGGTGGCTATATACTGAATTGGGGAACTAGACTAAAGATAGTTGTCGAGTCTGCACAAGGTTTGTCTTGAGTTCTCAAATACTCATCATATTATTTCTTTGTTTATTTCATCTAACTGATTTAAACTTTGTGAGAACGATATAATTTCATAAGTTTAGAGCACTTGCACAATGGATGCAAACCACTAATGGTTCATAGAGATGTCAAAACCACAAATATATTGTTGAATGAACATTTCCATACCAAACTTGCTGATTTTGGGCTTTCGAGATCATTTCCGTCCGAAGGGGAAAGTACTCATGTATCAACAGTTGTTGCTGGAACTATTGGATACCTCGATCCTGAGTAAGTATTACCTTAAGTATGAAAATATATTTTTTAGATTTTGTTTTATTTTAACAAGGATTAAGTAAATAGTCTTCCACCTTGAACTATGTTACAGATATTACCGAACAAATTGGCTGACGGAAAAAAGTGATGTGTATAGTTTTGGAATTGTACTATTGGTGATTATTACAAACCAGCCTGTGATAGACCAAAACCGCGAAAAGAGACATATCTCAGAGTGGGTGGGGAATAATGCTTGCGAGAGGAGACATCAAAAGTATTATAGATCCAAATCTTTATGGAGACTATGATTCTGGTTCTGTTTGGAAAGTTGTTGAACTAGCAATGTCATGTCTGAAATCCATCTTCAGTGACAAGACCAACCATGTCTCAAGTTGTTTTTGAGGCCTTTGAAAGCCAAGATATGCATTCAATGAGTTCCAGGGAAGTGTGCATGATCTTTGGAACTGAAGTGAACCCTATTGCTCGGTAGAGGTCGATGATGATGAATTCCCCACAGTAGTGTTTTATTATTATTGATTTATCGGTATGGAATTCACCACCTGCTGTGTTCGTATTTGTTTTTGTCACCAAAGAATCCAACGCTTGATCACATAAGCACACACGATCTTTCTTTCAATCTCTTGAAATCTTTTAACTCCTCTAGGTTTCCAATGTAACAACTTGATTTCCTAATCACTTGGAGAAAAGGTTTCAAATTCCATAAGAAAAAAATGTTTTTTTCTTTTAGTTATTTTTCTTATCAACTTGATTTCCTAATCACTTGGAACCCTACATCTCGCTGGAGGTTAACTCCGATATCCACTATAACTTGGCTCAAACCAGAGCTTCGACCGTTACAATCTCTCACCGGATTACACTTGGAACCACTCTCAAGCTTTCCCACTCACCAACCCAATCAAGCTCTCTCTCTCTCTAACTCTCTATAGTCACTTCTCTCGCGTCGTCACTTTGACGCTTCGCTCTTCTGTTACAACAAACTCGAGACTCTCGTAACCAAAAGATAAGAGGAGGAAGAAGATACATGGCTTAAAAACCCAAAAGAGAAAATCGCAGGCGCGTGGATCTCACTCGCGGCGATTTTCTCTCCCAAAGTTTTTCTTCTTCTGATCACAAACTCTTGCACCGTCGGTGGGGGTTCTCCGTCGATTCCGGCGCGGAAGAGAGCCCCAAGGCTCATGGTGCTTCATCTGTAAACTGTTGCATCAACAAAGTGAAGCTTTCTTATCAAAATCAAGGGAGCAGTGGAAGGGAGAAGTTTCCTCGACACACCAACGGTAAAAGCTCTATCGGCGGTGATGCGACGTGGAGTAGAAGAGGGGGTTTCACTGTAACGCCCGCAAGCCAATTTCTAGAATTTTGGTTAGGGTGTCGATCGACACCACTTGTGGTGTCGGTCGACACCGTTTACAGACGGTTCGATCGGTTTGATTTTAATTGTCCGGTTTGCGTGGTTGGTTTAGGGGAAGCCCTAAACTCGAGTTTAAAAGGGGAACTCGACTTATTTTGTCCTTGGAGCCATTTTTGACAGAGAAGCAGAGAGAAGAAGGAGAAAACGTTTTTGAGAGAGATTTGTGAGATACTTGGCTGCTCTGGAGAGATTTGTTGCTGTGGAGTGAAGATCTTGTGCTAGGAACGAAGGAGAAGGCTTCTAAGTGTGGGATTCGTCGTTGTTGAGTGAGAATCTTCCTGCAAAAGAGGTGAGTGCTTGACCATGGCTGATCTAAGCCTCAGAACTCTGTTGTTTTAGCTGTTTCTTTGTGTTTGTGGTGTTTTTCTTGTGTGGGTTGGTTGTTTTCATGTTCCCATAGGCTCCTGAGAAGTTTGGAAGAGTTTGGGACGGTTTGGAAGCGGTTTGGAAAGGAGGTTCGTCATTCGGCTTCGTGGAGATCGTGTCTGCGAAAGTGGTGTCGATCGACACCAGTTAGTGTCGGTCGACACCATGTTGGTTAAGTGTCGGTCGACACCGACTTAGTGTCGGTCGACACCAGCGACGCGTTAGCGTCGGTCGACACCGGCCTAGTGTCGATCGACACCAGACTTAACCGAGTCTTGTTTTCCTGGTTTGTTGTGTTGTTTGTGTTTTGGTTGTTGGCTTTAATAATAGAATCTCAGTTGCTTGTGTGTATAGCCCAGTAGATGGGAGGATTGCCTCACTGAGTGTTTATCAAATACTCATGCATCTCAATTTGTGTTTGCGGTGCAGGTAAAGGTAAAGTGTGAACGTGGAATCAAGGCGGTGTGGAGGAGGATGATCTAGGGTCTCATTTGTGTGTTGTTGGTTATTTATGGTTATGTGTTAGAACCTTGGTTAGAGTTATGTTAGGTTGCTGGGTAGAATGGTTAGGAATGTTATTGTATTAATGATATGTTGGTTTGGTATTATTTTTATGTTTCTGCCGTGTAAGATGGTTATTGCTGGTTTAAATGATGTTTTTGTGGTTTGGGTTGGTTTAATTAAGTAGTATGGGATGCTTAATTATATATTGTATTTAAAAAAAAATGGTCGGGTCGTTTCATTCACGGCAAGGATCGAGAGAGGAAGGTGGTTAGATCTGAAGACTGGAGATTCTAGAGGCTTTTCAGGGCTGTTGTTCGATGGGGGAGGTCGTCTATGGCTAGGAAGAGCTATGCCACCATCGAAGGTTTTCAGATCTACTCCCTACTGCCTTTTCTCTCTCACATATGAGCCTGAATCTCTTCAACAATCGAAGCTCGGATCTCCTCTTCCTCCTCAAAGCTGCTCTACGGTGGCGGGATGACAACGGGTTTTGGATCACCATCTCCGTTTGACTCATGTCGTCCAGGCTTAGCGGAGGTCCTGTTCCGATGAGCATCCGCAATATTATAGACGGCAGCTTCAACTGAGTTCTTCAGTTGGGGGATTAGGGTTACAGAGCGACCGGTTTGATTGCGGTTCGTTAATAAATAAACCCGGGTCAATTTTGATTTACGGTTTTGTTTGGTTTGATGTGTATGGTTTAGGTTCTAAGAAGATTGTAATGGGCCTAAATCCAAAAATAACCCATTAGACATTTATTTATAATATTGAATACCTTTAACAAAAATAAAAAGAAAATACATGACTCAGGATAAAAGACCTTTCTATCCCTTAAGTTGGTGACTTATTCCTAACACCCACAAACACGTTCCTCACATGCCAAAGGAGTAAGCTTCTCTTGAACCTTCTAGTTGCTTTAGAGGCTTTCCCATACTTGCATTTGGGTCACTTATTCACAGAAACCACCCAAACAATTACATCAATAGTTTCAGCCACTATAACATGAAGGGTAATCACTGGCGGGGTAACAAAATCAATTCCCACTTATTAGACTTTAGGACTCCCCATTACTTCTAGCATCTAAGAAAGAACGGGTTGTGCATTTGCCAAAAATATTAACATCATAATAAGCACCTACCGGTATTATAGAAGAAAGTAGACCAGATTGTTTTTTTTTTTTTTTTGAAAACAAATATTAAATTAGATTTCAAAAGAAAATAACGTTTGTACAACGAGTGCCACATTTATGTTAAGACTACGACGAAACAGAGGAATAGTTAATTAGTGAGGAATAGTTTATGTTAAGATTGCTTTTCACCAATAGAAATAAAGGGACATTCAGATTCTTGAAACACCACTTCATGTGAGACAATGCAATCACCTGTTATGCCATAAAGTTTCCACTCTTTTTTACCATAAGGATATAATCACCTGCTATGTCAAATTCATTTCACACTATTTAAACAATCTCTAGTAGCTCGTTTTAAATTTGCTGACTTTTGTTTTTTTCTGTTATTTTTTCTTTCTTGATTTAATCCCGGCCGATATTTAAATTTTTATATTTTAGTTTAATGGGGTGTGGTTAACAGATATAATTGTGTGATTCTAAAACTTTCTCATACTTAGTTAGACAAGCAAAAAAGTTAGAATCAGTGGAGAACCATGTCTTTATCACAAAATTTTAAGGAGGTGTAAGACTTACGATGTACTAAATATAGATAGAAAAAAAGATATTAGCAAAAAGATAGAATCAATGGAGAACCATCGTAAGTCTATATT
Organism: Camelina sativa; assembly: GCF_000633955.1. Taxonomy (NCBI): domain Eukaryota; kingdom Viridiplantae; phylum Streptophyta; class Magnoliopsida; order Brassicales; family Brassicaceae; genus Camelina; species Camelina sativa. The sequence goes on along the minus strand of NC_025687.1, from coordinate 25,602,297 downwards.
AGCAAAAAGATCGAATCAATGGAGAACCATGTCTTTATCAACAAATTTTAACGTGGTGTAAGACTTACCGAGGTACTAAAATTAGACACATGCATGTAACTTTTGTTATAAATACTTGTAAATTTTGTTCACTTTTAAACAAGATCATATATTTATGATAGCAAAGATGAGTAGACCCAATGAAATCTCGGTGACCATTTTAACTATCTTCACCATCCTTGCTATAGGGTGTGTATTTCTACATTTACAACCGTTTGAATATATTATATTGACAACCGTTTAAATATGTTAGAAACTAAATATATTTTAGATATATAACAAAAAAAGAAGCATGAAAACGATATACGGTTTATATTATTTCATAAAGATTTATTTTTATACTTTTATATACATTTATATCATAGTTATAGAACTATATGATTATTGTTATTATAGTTATAATGATAAATTATTCGCAAAAAATCAACTGTATACGTGTATATATGTGCCTTTTATTAATATAAGAAATTTTAGTAGACAATTTAATACATATATATGTTTTTTTTTGTCAACCAAACATTACATTAATACATATATATGTTTTGTTTAAAAAAATATAAATTGATTTTTATGTCTTAAATAATAATAGGCGTGATGGTAATTAAAGGAAACAATGGGTCACAAATTGTGTTTTGAAGTCCTTCCAAATGAATACTATCACAAAAAGACACCAAGAGGAAAAACTTTTGTAGATGCAAGTACATGTATCATTAAAGGGTGTGCCCTTGTTTGTAAGAGTAAAGACCCCAATGAGATCGGTAGCACTGTGTTTAAATTGCCCCCAAGCCAAAGGCCGATCAAACGGGAAGATCACGCAGCGGAGCACGATAGAAGAATGCCACTGTGTTTATAATTGCCCCTAAAAAAATAAAGAGATATATGACCATCAGATCACCAAGTTAAATTTACAAAATGCAATTCAATCACATCACATGTTCTGTTTTATTTTAATAAAATACTATAATTTGTACCCGCACATGTGCAGAATTTTAATTTAAAATATTTTCTATCAATATAAGTTTTTGATTTCAAATGTAATCATTCAAACTTTTGAGTGTAAATCTACATAAATACTAAACTTACTTTATTAAGGTATGTACTGATATAAAACATATATATTGTTGAAGATAATATTTTTTTGTTATATCTATTTTCGCAGGGTTTTAGTTTTAATTTTTTTATCAATAAAAATCCTTAAATATAAATATAATCATTTGAAGTTTAAAAGATAAATTTATATTAAAACCATACTTATTTTACTAATCTATATATAACATATATTGTCTAGTAACACAATAATGTTTTTTTGGCAAATAAACAATATATCACATGGTAATCAAAAATGACTTAAGAAACTCATTAGAAGAGTCGACAATCTTCTTACCTTTTATCCCTAGAATACTTCATTCCATATTCATATCCCTTGAAAACATATTTCTAAAAGTTCTAATGTCGAATGTCGATTGTTGGGCTAATTATAGAGATCATTTAAATATATTGATACCCCACATTAAATGTAAATATACAAAGTTTCATAAACATTTTTATTGCTATGTCACTAAAACGGGGTTGTCCAAGTGCATCACCTGCCATAATAGAATTTTTGATTAATTCAATAATGCTTAGATGGTGAAATGACATGACCCATTTTTTTATAAAAATAATAATAATAGTCTAAACTAGTGGTCTCATACCCACTAGCCACCTAGCCATAAGCACATAACAGCAGATAACATAACCAATATCATTAAACCAATAAATAACCATTACTCAAATAACCTGTAACAATTAAACCAATACTCCAAACAATATGAATCAAAGAACCAGCAACCTAAACCACATTCTAATGACTCAACTTTAGCAACCTAGCAAAGCCAGACAACAACCAATCGAGTCACTAGAACATCCTCCTCTTTATCGCCTTGATTCCTGATATATCATGGTTTTTACGGTTTTTAATCATGATATAAATGCGTTTTTTGAGTCTATTGATTCGTTTTCTAGGATGTTTTAGAGTCTTTACAGGTTTTCTAGGATTTTGGCACAGATGGAGCGAAATAGAGCAATTTGGATGGTTTTTGAGCATTTAACCGGAGGAAATCAATTTGGAGTTTGAGTATATGAACAGCGTCGACCGACATCATACGAGCATCGGTCGACACCCATGCAAGTCAAGCCAAGTCTTCAAATTTGGAAGTTTTACAACGTTGCCCGAAGTTTTCCGTATTTGCATCATTAGTCTCTAGACGTGTTTTAGGACAGATATATAAACATAGTATTTTTAGGTTTGAGAAACCCTTAAGTTTTGTTCTAGCAAGTTTTATTTTCTGCAACTCTGGAAGATATTGAGAGCTTTTGGGAGAGAGATCTGAACTCTTTTGTAGAGAGAAGAATTTCTAAACTCCCTCTTTACTCTTTTAATTTCTATTGCACATTATTGTCTTTTGTTTCATTGAATATGTCTAAGTAGTTTGTTTATTAGGTTCAGGGCTTTTACAGGATTTTTATGGATTATGAGATATGTTTATTTAGGAATATTATATTTCTAGATCTTCATCTTTGGTTGTTCTTCATATTAATCCTTGATTGGCCATCTAGAATTAATACTCTAGGAAAATAAATTGATAAAATTATTTCCTGCAAAGAGATTTGATTTAGTAATTTTGTGAACAAATCTAAACCTATTTTTTTTAAAGCTGATTTTTTAACCTAGAATTTTACAAAGAGATTTTGATTTTCTGTTTTTGAATTTAGATAATATTTGCAATGAGAACCGATTTATTTTACAATTGAGTTTGTAGTTCTAGATCTGATTTTTAATTGCTTGACTCCTAATTAATTTATTGATTTGATATTTCATAATTACTTGAGAAATTCCCTAGACCTAGCTTTTTAATCCCTTGAATTTTCACAGGTTTTATTTAATATTTTGCATTGTTTTTCTTACTTTAAATCAATTTGTTTAGCGTAATAATAAAACTCTATAATCAATTGTGTTTGATCTTGAGTCTCTGTGGAATTCGACCCTTCAGTACTATAGTGATCTCTTAATTTGAGAGAATAGCTCTAGGGTTTAATTTGAGCATATCAATTCCACGATCACACTTTGCCTTTACCTGCACCACAACACAAATTGAGATGCATGAGTATTTGATAAATACTCGGTGAGGCAATCTTCTCATCTATTAGGCTATACACACAAGCAATAAGATCTCTACATGCCACAAACAACACTCAATAAAAAAAACTAGGCAATATATAAAGCATATGCATCCGTCGCAACTGAAGAAGGGTGTCGACCGACACAGAGGGTGTGGACAGACACTGACAATCAAGTGTCGACCAACACTAGCAATCAAGTGTCGACCAACACTCTCGACATTCCCAAAACCCTAGTTTGTGTCGAACGACACCTCCACATGGTGTCGATCGAGCCTCGCTAAAGTTATCGAATCGTCCTCGCGCTGGTGTCGACCGATGCCCTAGCAGGTGTCGATCGACACTGATGCCGAGCATCGATTTCCTTCGATCAGGAACTCTGAATCCTGCCTCCAAGCTTCTCCCATCCGCTACATGCATCCTCAGAAGCAAAACCCAGCCACAACAGCCGCGAAATCCATAGAGAACTCAAAGGAAACAATCACATAAGCAACAAATCATAGAAAACCTAGAGATCTTATCTTATATAAGCGATGGTCATGCACTCACCTCTTTGCAGGAAGTTTCTGACCAACAGTGACGAATCCAACACTCCTAGCAAGCTTCTCACACCCTCCTAGCTTCAGCTCTCACCAGAAACGCCAACAATCTTCCCAAAAATAACCAAACTCCCAAGATAACACTTTTCTCTCTTTTCTCTCTCAAAACTATGGAACGGCGACAAACAAAAACTTCCCCAAAACCCTTTTTCGTCGATTTCCACTTAAGTAACCCTGTTATATTGTTTCCTCAAACCAAACCGACTCAAATCGACAATTAAATCAATCTAAACGAAGCAGAAATTACTGGTGTCGACCGACACCAATATTGGTGTCGATCGGCACCCATCCCCAAAACTCACATTTTGGTTCGCGGATGTTACAAATGGTGAAACAGTTAAACCCGACAATGAATATAGGTTCACTAATCCAAGTTACATATTTTTCTAAAACATTATATGTTATTTTCAGATATTAATTTTATGATGCAACCTCAGCTTCGTCTTCTCAAAAAAAAATAAAGTGTACTTTAAATATTTTGTTTCCCCCAATATTTTGGGTTAAAAGTATGTGATAATATTGATGAAATCTCAAACTTGTTTTATATTTTTTTTTTTTTTATAATCTATGTTGTTATTTAAACTAAAATTAAAGGTAAATTTATTAATCGTGTAATTTTAAAATATGAGACGGCCTATAGAAATATCGTGTAATTTTAAACTCACCAAGTACTCAGAAACACTGAGCTTTTCACTTTATTAGAAATCTGATAAATTAGTTTACAACTCCCTTGATTAAGTTTACACAATACCTAAAATACTTTAGATTGCCACCTTAGATTTCTACCCCTTAACTAGAACAGATCAAAGAAAAGCTTCTCCCTTATCTATCTAGTTTACCGTAAACAGAGTAATCCTACTCTCTCTCAATGAAAAAACTTCTCTCTAGCTTTTTCCTCACTAAACGGCCAACCCTAGCTGATCCCTGTCGTCTTCCTTTTATAGACATAGTACGTCATGGATCTTCTAGGTTGGATTACACGATCTTGAATGCCTCCAAATCACCAAGAGAATATCTTCCTCTCAAACAGAATGTACTCTGTGATCTCCTTCTTGTCATCACTCCAGTTGGCGCTAAATCCACGTCATCACTTATTGCTTGATGAATACTCCTTTGACATGGAACAGCATCCGCCTTGTTCCAACAAACTCGTAGACTTATGATGCTCATAAAGACTGCACACACAATCTCCCCCTTTTTTTTATTCAATTTCTCGTTTCAAGCATACCTACAAGAAACCTCTTGGACACTCACAAGCACACATCATATCCCCTCAATAATAACAATATTCAAAGACCAAAAGATGTTAATACTTGCTTCATTACGTCAATAAACTGTGTCCAGACACAACGATTACACACGCAATTTCTCAGGGCGAACAAGGAAACAGAGAAGACAGAAACAGAAAAGATAAAACTAAAGAGTGAGTTACTGGAATAAACAAGAAAAATAAAACACCAGTTCACTCCCCCTAAGTTCTAGACTCCCCCTTTAAGATTAACTTCCTAACCATTAGATTCAACATCTTCAAAACCCTCTTCATCATATTCAGGCTCAAAGTTCCTACGAGCAAAGTAAGTATCAGACACATCCTCATCAATAGGCTCAGTTTCAGCATCCGTGTCATCAGCTTCCGGTTCATAACCTTGAGCCTCACTATCAGAATCCACTCTGTGAGTCTAATCATTTGAAGGATGAGGGAAAGAACCATAATCTCCCTCTGCTTGATGGACACAATTGAGTAAAAAAAACTAACACAGATATAGAGAAACGACCGTAGAAGACAGAAAGAGAACTAACCTTCTAGACGAGTAGCCATATCCAAAAGCAGAGAGGAACTATGTTGCAGGTCACCAGCCAGAGAGTGACCAAAGACAAAATCACCGCGACGTTTAAAACCACCCATACCTGCTCGTACTTCGAGATTGAATTTCTTTGGCAGAGGTGAGTGTTGTTCATACTGCTCAAGATCAATCTCCCTTTGGAAAAGAAGAACCCTGTAGATCAAGTTGGGAAAAGGCAGAACATTGTGGATTTGATTTTGAAACCTGGCTGCTCGTTCCACTTGATCATAGACCAACTTGGCAAAATTAAAAGGAATCTTGTTGTCCAACAAGTACAGAAGCTTGGCACGATCAATGGTGACATTGGAGTTATTAGTCAAAGGAATCCAATCCATGAAACATATCATATATAATCCAGCCAGTGTCTTAGACATCACAGACGTTCGCAGCTCCTTCCAGGTTACAACCTTCTCACAAGAGAGATACTTTGCCAAAGCATGTTTGGTGAGAGTTACTCGCTCAGTCTTAGACTTTGAATGCCACTTAATAGCTGGAGTCTGAAAGATTGTTGATCATCTAAGGAGAAAACTCATACATCTTCCGCCGCACATAGGTAGGAGTCTTTTTTGTCACATTATTGTAGATGTGAAAATTGGAATAAAATTCCAAAATAACCTCTTTGATATATGGCTCAATATCGACAACAGTATCCAGTAGATGATTGGCTTCTATAACTCGCATAACAGCAGCAGTTTCATGAGGGCCTCAAAGCACATACCTTTGATCATGAACCTCTCTACGCTGAAAATCATTGTATCGAGAAATACCATAAGAGGTGAGAAAACGAAGGTTCATTGGCTGGTACGGTGGCTGCCAAAGTGATGGATCCGCCGCATCCTTTTTGGACTGATGGTATTGATGAATGCTACTCCGGTCAGACGCATTATATGGAGGCTTTCCGCGTGAATCCAGATAATTACGCAGCAGATCTGGATAAGGATCATTGATTGGAGGTCGAGAAACATCAGGAACATGGGTTTCAGCAGGCGGCGATGAAGGAATGGTAGGTGAGGAGGTAGAAATAGTAGTCGTCGGTGATGGAGAACACCAAGGATGCTTTGGGGGCAACTCTTCAATCAAACTATCAGAGTCTCGCAGCTGCATTCGATCCGCAATCGAGCGTTTCAAAGAAGCACATAAAGTGGAGTTAGCTTAAAAGACTCAGCAACCAAACACCGAAACGAATTACCTCCTGAACAATGAAAACTCAAAACCACAAATTAGTGAAAACTGGTACTAAACTGGATATAACCAAAACTCACATTCATAACATAACCAGCACAGACTATCAATGTCTTACTCGCAGAAATGAGCTAGGAAATAATTTGAGTGAACTTAACAGAACCAACGAAAGCCTATATGAACTGCAAACACGTCACCAGTCCCCATCAGTAAGTGTAAAAACAATTGTCTCTCCAATAGCGAGGATGTGGGACACAGGAGGAAAGAAAAATACAGTTCTCAAACACACACACTTTGAAAATCACTTTGAAAGAAAAAATAAGAACAACAACACAAGTGTTGTTCCATCCAGGATAGTCTTCACTTCTGCATACCTTAGAGTGCAGGAGAATCCTCAAATAAGGAAGTGTGACAGACTATGAAGCAATATGCAGGCTTTTTTTTTGTTTTTTTTGTTGTTTGCTTCTTACTGCTCCTTTCTGCAATGGGAGGAACGGAGAGGTGACTTTACAGCCAGAATTTCATTCGAAGTCTTTCTCTGGATGACTGACTCTCCTCATCTCCTTTTTTATTGTTGTTTTTGTTGATTTTTTTTTTTTTGAAAATTTTCTCCCATGGTACGAACAAAATTTCTCCTTTGTTCGTTCGAGTTATTGACAAGATTTCTCCTTTGTCCCTCGAGTATGAGATAAGCACCGGCTTTATCTTATCTAGTAAAGTGTATCTTGATGCTCCTTTCTACACTTTACCGCTTCCTACACATTCTCCATGCATTGCCTGTCACACATGTCACTCACTCAACAGTTCTAAATTATGAAGAGTAGCTTTTTTCCTTAATGAAAAAAACACATCAACTAGTGAGAAACTCTGTGAATTTTTTTTTATAAATGTAAAAGAAACCGAGATACTGTACATCCTCCCCCTGTCTCTACACATGCACTCAAAAGGCAGATAGTTAGAGCTCACACACACCCAAGGACTTTTGCAAGTGCACAAATGTGTTGCGGTCCAAGGGCTTGGTAAAGATATCAGCAAGTTGAAATTTTATAGATATGTGCTCAATGATAACTTGTTTGTCTTCAACTAGTTCACAAACAAAATGATGCCTAATGTCAATGTGCTTAGTTCTAGAATGCTGAAAGGATTCTTAGAAAGATCTATTGCACTTTTATTGTCACACAAAATCAAGAGAGGTGCAGGAATCGACATACCATAGTCATATGCCATTTGTCTCATCCATAGTAGTTGTGTGCAGCAGCTTCCAAGCGCAATATACTCAGACTCAGTTGAGGACAGGGAAACACAATTTTGTTTCTTACTATGCCACAAGATGAGGTTGTTTCCAAGTAAGAAGCTTCCACCTGTTGTGCTTTTTCGATCATCGAGAGCACCTCCCTAGTCAGCATCACAATATCCAACAAATCTCTGTTTTGTATCCTTTGTGTAGTGGAGTCCATAGTTTAGAGTGTCTTTCACATATTTGATGATTCGTTTGACCGCTGCTAAGTGAGATAACTTAGGATTTGGTTGATAGCATGCACAAAGACGAACACTGAAGCATAAATCTGGACGAGTGGTTGTTAGGTAGAAAAGACTCCCAGTCATGCCTCGATACTAACTAGCATCAACCTTCTGTCCTGATTCATCCTTGGATAGAGATTTTGAGGTGCTCATGGGTGTTCTGGCAGGCTTGCTGGAACACATCCCAAACCGTTTTACCAAATTGAACGCATAGGCGCTCTGAGATATAGTGATTCCGGAGTCAGTTTGAGTGACCTGCAATCCTAAGAAATAATTGAGTTCTCCTACCATGCTCATCTTGAACTCTAATGTCATAGTCTTGACAAAATCTTGAACTAAATCATCGGATGTTCCACCAAAGACTATATCGTCAACATATATATGTATAATGATCAGACCCTTGTCATTGTTTTTGACAAACAGAGTTTTTTCAACGCTTCCCCTTGTATAGTCTTGACCAATAAGGAAGGTGGTAAGACGCTCATACCATGCGCGAGGAGCTTGTTTGAGGCCATAAAGGGCTTTTTCCAACTTATAAACATGATTACGAAACTCTACACTCTCAAATCCCTTGGGCTGCTCCACATAAACCTCCTCTTGATTGAATCCCTTTAAGAAGACACTTTTGACATCCATCTGATACATCTTAAAATTCATATCACAAGCTATACCAAGTAAGAACCGAATGCATTCCAACCTTGCAACTGGAGCAAAGGTTTCATCGAAATCAACACCTTCAACTTGCATATATCCTTGTGCGACCAAACGATCTTTGTTTCTGGTGATGTTCCCTTCTTCTTCACTCTTGTTTTTGAAGATCCATTTTGTCCCTATGACATTTACATATGGAGGATGTGGTACAAGTTTCCACACGTCATGGCGAACAAACTCTTCTCACTCTTCTTGCATAGCAAGAGTCCAAAAATAGTCTTCGAGAGCCTCTTGGACATTTTTGGGTTCAAACATGGACACAAAGCAAGAGAACATAACCAGATCAAAGCAAGCAAATGAAGCCATTAGTTTGTAATCCTTTTTGATTCCCCTAGTTTTTTTTATCATCATTCAGATCTCTAGTCACATCTTTTGCTGAGTGATTCTTGTGAACCTGCAAAGGACGAGTTTCATCCTCTGAGTTATCATCTCACTCAGCCTTCTATTGTTGTTCGTGTGTAGTTTCAGTTGCATGTTCTTGAATTTTCGAATTCTCACTCAACACTTGGCTGACCGTTGCTGGCAAAACATGAACAACTGATGTGCTCCCATCATCGATTAACACATTCATCGATTCCTCGATTCTCTGCCGTTTTTTATTCCAAACTTGATATGAAGTACTGCTCGGAGAGTAACCCAAAAAAGAAACCTTCCTCACTTCGAGAATCGAACTTACCGAGCTGGTCCTTGTCGTTAAGAATGTAACACACACATCCAAAAACTCGAAAATAGCTGAGGTTTGGCTTATTCCCCTTCCAGATCTCATAAGGAGTTTTGTCAGAACCAATTCTCACATAAACTTTTGTTAATCACATAGCAAGCAGTGTTGATCGCCTCTGCCCAAAAAGTTTCAGGAATTCCATTTCCATGGATCATAGCTCTGGCCATTTCCTGCAGGGTTCTGTTTTTTCTCTCCACTACTCCATTTGACTAAGGTGTTCTAGGTGCAGAGTAATGATGAAAGATTCCCTACAACTCACAAAACTGATTGATGACAGCATTTTGGAATTCCCCACCATGATCACTTCTAATCTGCTTGATTCCCATCTTTTTCTCATTCTTCAGTTGTAATGCAAGAATTTTGAAACTTTCTGCAGTTTTTGACTTTTCTCTGATAAATCTTACCCAAGTATATCGAGAGAAGTCATCGACCAAGACAAACACATAACGTTTACCAGATATGCTTTCAACTTGCATAGGCCCCATTAGATCCATGTGAATTAGGTCCAAGATTTGTGTTGTATGTATTCCTTCTACCCTCTTGTGCTGCACTTTAATCTCATTTCCATTATTACATGCTGCACAGACAATCTTATCGACATGTTTGAGAACCGGAACTCCTCTAACCATATCATTGTTGACCAGATTTGACAGACTTCTAGCATTCATGTGGCCTAAGCGTTGATGCCATAGGACTGAATCATCTTTTTCAGCTCTGAAACAGTTCTTGGCTTCTTCCCACATATAGCAGTTGTTACCAGTTTGGATTCCTGAAAGAGCTATTCGATTATCCTCATCGTTTACCCAGCACTTCACCTTGTTGAAACTTACCGTCAGACCCTCGTAGCACAGCTGACTCACACTGATTAGATTTGCTGTCAACCCTTCCACAAAGTAGACATTTGAAAGTGGTGGTTTCTCAGCATCAGTTAAGTCACCTTTTCCTCTGATTCTTCCTTTGGTCCCCCTCCGAAGGTGATTTTGCTCTCTCTAACTTCTGAGATCTGTTTAGATGGGCCTCATTCTTTGTCATGTGTCTAGAGGCACCACTGTCGAAATGCCATGGTTTGATACACATTGCTTCAGATGACGTATATGCAACATTACACAATAGTTCAGATTTTGCAACATACATTAGCATCTCTCTTTTCCTATGCGGATAGCACTTTCCTTGTTTCAATAACTGTTTAATTTTATCCAGATATTTGTAACAATACCTTCTGATGTGCCTCTGACGACCACAGTAATAGCATTCATAGATCTTGATAAACTTCTGATGGTAGTTGCTCTGTCTCTCAACAGTTGATTTTGCTGGAACAAAACTTGGTTTGTTTAATACTTGAGAGTGAGTAAGATTCAAGTGTGCATTCTGACTTTTTACGAACTTAGTGTTCCCACTAGATCCTCATTCACAATAGCCCAAACCAAAATTTGACTTCCCAACTCTCCCCGCAGCTAAGATGTTTTCAAGATCTTTTGTTCCACTATTCATCATGTAGATCTTTTTCTTGGTTTCGCTTGACTCTTGAGAAAGTATTCTGTTTTTCTCTAATTCTGCTGTGAGTTCCCTTGTCAGCTGATCATTCTGATTTTGAAACTTGATATTTTCTTCCAACCACGCCAGCTTCTCCTTTTCCAGAGTGAACCACTCATCATACAGATTCCTGAGTTCACAGTCAACATCTACTTTTGATGCATCAGGATCTTTATCAGACATCCATTCCTCGCTTGATGTGTCCGACTCCATGTATGTGGTGTCATCTTCACTCTTCAGACTTCCCATAAAAGCTACAAAACCAGTGCATTTCATCTGATGAGTCATCTTCTTCTGACTCACTCTCACTTTCTGCATGTATGACTTATCCTTTTTGACAGAAGATCCTACACACTCAAACTTTGTATGTCCAACTCATCTACATTCTGAGCACTTGAGTTCTTTTCTTTTTAAGGATGGACATTCAGCTTTCATGTGTCTATAGCATTTTTCTTCCCACTCCTTTCTCTGTCACTGTCACATCCACCACCTTGATTTCTTACCAAGTTTCCTTTTTCAACTCTTCTCAAGGCTTTGGTGAAGTTCTTTGCCATTAGACTCATTTCCTCTTTCAGCGTCTGGATCTCCTTATCGTCACCATATGCAGTGAAAGCTACCCCTTTTAAGGTGTTGTTCTTTCTAGCAGTAATTTCCAGCTCGTGAGCCTGCAGCATTCCAACAACGTCTTCAAACTCAATTTTATCAGTATCCAGTGATGATCCAATTGCTGTCCTTTTACTCTCAAACCTTGCAGGAAGACATCTGAGCAGTTTCTTCACCATTTTTTTGTCCTTATACTTCTTTCCCAGATTTTGTGCTTCAATGGCAATAGCACTGATTTTCCCACTGAATTCCTCAATGGTTTCAGATTCCTCCATAGTAAGGTTCTCGAACTTAGAAGCCAGCATGTCAATTCTGGAACGCTTTAAGCAAGTCGTACCTTCGTATGCCTTGGGCATCTTGTCCCAAGCCTCCTTAGAAGATTCACAGTTCTGGATACGCTTAAATTGATTGTTGTTAACAGCATTAAAAATCAAAGAGAACGCCTTTGAGTTCGATGTAGCTTTTGCTTCTTCTGCATCAGTCCAATCCTCCTCAGGCTTCAGAACCTCCTTTCCTTCTTCAGTCTTTATTACTCGTGGAGTCCATCCTAGGTTAGTTGCAATCCATGCTTCTTTTCCAAGTCCACGGATGAGTGCTCTCATCTTCACTTTCGAGTGACCATAATTTGCTTTTTCAAGCATGATTGATCTTCCAATCGCAGCATACTCTTTGTTACAGTCCATCCCTTCCGCAGGATCCTCACCTGTTGTTAAGATACAACTTGGTTCAGATGCCCGCTCTGATACCAATTGAAAAGAGGGATGAACCTAAGAATAACCAAATACTCAGAAACACTGAGCTTTTCACTTTATTAGAAATCTGATCAAGTAGTTTACAACTCCCTTGATTGGGTTTACACAATACCTAAAATGTCTTTAGATTGCCACCTGAGATTTATATCCCTTAACTATAACAGATCAAAGAAAGGCTTCTCCCTTATCTATCTAGTTTACCGTAAATAGAATAATCCTACTCTCTCTCAATGAAAAAACTTCTCTCCAGCTTTTTTCTCGCTAAACGGCCAACCCTAGCTGATCCCTATCGTCTTCCTTTTATAGACATAGTACGTCATGGATCTTCGAGGTTGGATTACACGATCTTGGATGCCTCCAAATCCCCAAGAGAATATCTTCCTCTCAAACAGAATGTACTTCGTGATCTCCTCCTCGTCATCACTTCAGTTGGCGCCAAATCCACATCCTCACTTATTGCTTGATGAATACTCCTTTGACATGGAACAACATCCGCCTTGTTCCAACATACTCGTAGACTTATGATGCTCATAAAGACTGCACTCAGAGTATCAAACTGCTTACCTGAAGCATAATTGAGTGAATTTGAAACCACTTTACCACTTTCTTGTTTATTATAAAATCTTATTAATTATTTATATTTTAGTGGTGGCAAGTGCACCCACCATCCATTACGTAGGGTATCAAACCAAACGGATACCAGTTTCCAAAACCTCCTGGAAAACTCTGGAGATACCTTGCATAACAAGTATTTGAAAATGTTATGATCTACAAACGCTAAATTGCATTCAAACTAAAAAAAAAATATATAATTTTAAATAACAAAGAACCGGAACAGAGTAGAATTAAGACTGACTCTGTTCATCCCAAACGGAACAAAAGAAACGTGTGTACAAAGAAACTTGTAGCTTCAAACAAATTTTACATAAAGATTTGATTCATCTAGCTCCTGGATTAAGCTCTGTTGTGAAATTCATTGACATCTCAACTGAAGAATCATAAGTTGAATCCGTCATACGGCTTCCCATGTTTCTTGCCACTTCCATGTTAAGACATTCTTTCAGATCCATTACTACTTGAGTCATCGTCGGTCTCCGTGAAGACGACGGGTTCAAGCAAGTCATTGCGGTCTCAACAACTTTCCATATCGTGTTTGGATCAAAGTCTCCTTGAAGCTTAGGATCCACAATGCTGTTAATGTCTCCTCTTGATAGCATCAAACCTACCCATTCACCTATATGTGATCTTTCCCTCTTCATGTCTATCACGGGTTGGTTTGTTACTAGCTCTAGTAGAACAACACCGAAGCTGAACACATCGCTTTTCTCGGTCAGCCAATTCGTTCTGTAGTATCTGAATTTAAAAAAAAAAAAGAAAAAAAGAAAAAGGAAAATGCACAATGTCAAGTAAGAACTAACATGAAAAATAAAAAATCAATTAGTTGTTGTAAAAAGAAGTGATTAAGGTTTACTCGGGATCGAGATATCCGGGAGTTCCAGCAACTACGGTTGAGACATGAGTTTCAGTTCCGAGTGGGAAAGACCGTGAAAGGCCGAAATCCGCAAGCTTAGCTTGGAATTTCTCGTTTAATAAGATGTTAGTTGTCTTAATGTCGCGGTGAACTATTTGGGGTTTGCATCCATTGTGCAAATATTCTAATCCTTGTGCTGATTCCGCTGCTATACGAAGCCTTCCTTCCCAAGTTAGTATCGACGGTCCACGCTTCCCTGAAAGTAAATTTTGAAACAAAATATCATCAGTAACGTAAAAGTAAAAACCAAAATGTTACTACATTTAAAAAAAATATATATATACCTGTTAAGTGCTCTTTCAAGTCTCCGTTAGCCATGAACTCATAGATTAGAGACATTTTATCGCCTTCTTCGCAATATCCAACAAGACATGTGAGATCTTTGTGATGAACTCTAAGAAGCAACTCAACCTAAAAAAAGTAACAAAACAAACACAGAGTAAAATTTGGCAATCAAAACACTATTTTATTTTATTTTACAATAGAGATAAAAGAGTAAAATTTGGCTGAGTCTGTTATTACCTCGGCTTTAAACTGTTTGTAACCAAGTGCAGTGGACTCAGTGAGCATCTTAACCGCAACTGGTTCGTTATTCAAGACGCCGTAATAAACCACACCAAAACCTCCCCTACCAAGAACCCTCTCAAAGTTGTTTGTCATCTTAAGAACATCCATGTAAGTCAATTTCCGGTTCTTCGCTATCACGGGAGATTCAAAGCCGTGGTGAGACCTCGAATGTAACGGTGTTGTACCGGTACCTGAATTAGGATTTAAACCATGCTTGGATCTCTTCTTCCTCTTAAGGTTAAGGAAAGTAACGATTCCAGCTACAATGAGGAAGAGTGAAACAAGTGATGCTGCAACAGGTGCAATAACCGCGTTTTTCTTCTTCTTTCCCGTGGTAGCACATGAAGCAGATGATGAACAGAGTCCAGTATTTCCTTCAATGCTAGAGATTTCACACATGTGATTGAAAGACAAAGTTGATTACAAAAAAATGTCTTAAAGATCCCTTAACTATTTGTGTTTTTGTTTTTGTTCTTGCTCATACTAATTATTAATTTTACCTTAACGATATCGATCCTCTTCGTGCTTTATCAAGGAGAGTTGCAGGGATTGAGCCATTTAGCTCATTGCCTGATAGATTACTGCACAAAACAGATTTGAGTAAAAGTTTACAAAATATCAGAGCCTTTTGGTGTTAAATAAAATAGAAATGTTTTAAATTTGAGCCTCTTCGATTGTGTTTGAACTTACATGATTTTTAAGGTTTCCATGTTGGCTAGAAACTCTGGGACTGAACCAGTTAAAGTATTGTTAGACAAGTCACTGCAAGAAAATCAAACACCATCGAAAACATACGACTTTAGATGAAAACTTTAATTTGCCGCACTTTCTAAGAGAGACTTGAGCAATATTTATTTAAGTACTTACAGAACTTCTAAATTGGTAAGGTCTGATATGAATTCCAAAATCTCTCCTGTCAATCCACTTGAAGAAAGGTTCCTGTTTTCAAAGATCAATGAATTTTTAAAAACCCTTCATGAAAAGCATATAAAGAACAAAATCAAACTCTGCTCTAAAAACAGAAAAAAATAAAAATTCAAATGCTTACAAAGAAATGATATTTGGTTGCTCATAGTCAATATAACTGCAATTAACACCAGACCACCTGTAATCCCGTGGCGCGCAAGGATCTCCTTGCCAGTCAATCTTGTTCAACTCGTAACCCGAGTTTATGTTCATTACTGCATCAACTGATAATATATATTTTTTTATGTATAAGTAAAAGTTTGCTTCTCGATCAAAAATAAATAAATAAATAGAGCACAAAAGTAGTTGGCTAGCTAGTTATTTTGTTCACTATACCTTGTTTCCTATCAGTCTCTTGTTGCGGCAATGAGCTGATCGAATAAACCTCCATGGCATTGAGTATAGGAGGTAATGTTGAATTTCCGGTTCTTTGAAGCGAGAAGATGTATAGTCCATTTGCATCCGCGACTAGTTCGAAAGGGGTATATACAGAAGTAGTTGTATAATTAAGTGGTCTAAAGGGTCCATAGATATGCCTGTCATTGTACATGATATTAAACTCTCTTGTTTCATTGGAACTGAGCTCTTGAATCTCGGCAAATTGCATGACAACGTAGAATCGCACAGTGCTGTCCTCCCCAGGTAGAGAAATGTTCATAGGTTGGTCCGGGTCTGTTGGAACAGAAGCTGTAACCATAGCGAACTCTGGTGGTTTGTAGTCATTGTTGACATTCACTGTCTGATTGGTACTAATCTGTGACCATTTCCCGAAATTATACGGAGCCCAGACACGATCAAAAACATCTTTGCCGTACCTAAAATAAAAGAGAGAAACAGAGCATTACTTAGGAGCTTTTTTCATATATACCAAAACTTGACTATAGATTTTGAAACTAAGAATTAACCTGTAGACTTTGTCGGTAGTTGCGCCAGCGTCTGCTCTGACCACGAGCTGCNATTTCCGGTTCTTTGAAGCGAGAAGATGTATAGTCCATTTGCATCCGCGACTAGTTCGAAAGGGGTATATACAGAAGTAGTTGTATAATTAAGTGGTCTAAAGGGTCCATAGATATGCCTGTCATTGTACATGATATTAAACTCTCTTGTTTCATTGGAACTGAGCTCTTGAATCTCGGCAAATTGCATGACAACGTAGAATCGCACAGTGCTGTCCTCCCCAGGTAGAGAAATGTTCATAGGTTGGTCCGGGTCTGTTGGAACAGAAGCTGTAACCATAGCGAACTCTGGTGGTTTGTAGTCATTGTTGACATTCACTGTCTGATTGGTACTAATCTGTGACCATTTCCCGAAATTATACGGAGCCCAGACACGATCAAAAACATCTTTGCCGTACCTAAAATAAAAGAGAGAAACAGAGCATTACTTAGGAGCTTTTTTCATATATACCAAAACTTGACTATAGATTTTGAAACTAAGAATTAACCTGTAGACTTTGTCGGTAGTTGCGCCAGCGTCTGCTCTGACCACGAGCTGCAATGACCCTTGTTGAGTCAAGTAAGTTGTGTTCACGAGTTTACGTAGCTCTAAAACGGATATAAAAGGCGTCGAGTCTCCTGTTTTGACAATACAGACTTGCAAACGATCACTGGTCAAGAGATGAATCATCTCAAAGACTTTTGCGTCGGTCTCGTTTGTGGTTGAAACTGTTGACCATAGGTTAGGCCCAAGGTGGAGCTCGAATTGCGTTGAGGGTTTTTCATCATAACCGCCGTGAAGGAAACTGGCTCTGATTAGATATTTTTCCCCTATTGTTAGATTCAAGGTATAACAGTTTCTTGTGCCTTCTGGAAAACTCCGCAGGTTCCTTGTGGAAGAAGTAAAAGAATGAAAAAAAAAAAACAATTTAGCGTGAGGTTTAAGTCAAACATTCATTGATCTTGAGATTGTTGTTATCTATACCATGTTTGTTGCTGGTATTCCTTCCGGTAATCTTGTTTGATGCTCCTAGCAACACCGCTATTAATGAAATCCGCATCAGAAATGTAAGTAATGTTTGTATCTCTCTCACGAAAGCTCTTTCCTCTCGGAGAACCGCAACCCAAACTGATAAATCCTGAGAGAAAAAAAAAAAAACAAAAGGGAACAATTTAGGAGAACAATTCCAAAACCAAACAGGTCTTGATGAAGATGTTATATATATAACCTGACTGATCTTGAGCAAGACTAAGAAATAAAGCTGAGAAGAGTTGCAGAAGAATTAAGAGAAAGCAGGCAGAAAACGCCATTAACATTCGTCACTTTTGATTTTATTTTTCTTTTCTTGTTTTGCGTATTAGAACGTGGAGGAATCAAATGAACATATATGTGGAAAGTGGGACTTGTTTTTGTTGTCTGAACCGCGTTAGTACTGGTTACTACTATTATTGTGAGCTCAAAGTCAACATTTTGGTAGAGGTCACCAATTGTGATTTTTTTTACGTTAAGTCGTTGACCAATAAATAATTCTAGTTTTTCTAAATTAGATTTAGCCAATTACATAACATGAATTCTTTTTAACAATGTGAAACTTTCACCAATAATTTCGATTTCTTAAGCTTTCCATATATTGTTTTAACTAAATATTCCTTCTGGTTTTATGAAAAACAACTCATTACTTATTTATACTGGATAAGATTGTCATTTGTCATTAAGTTACACTTTCGTTAATCTAATCTGATGATGAGATGGAGTTGTTTGAAAAAATAATAAAAGTTTGTTGGAGAAAACATTATAAATAATTTTGATATATTAAAAGTTTGTTGCCATATGCTCTTAAANAAAAAAAAAAAAAAAAAAAAAAAAAACCGAACCTTAAAATTGGGGAAGTCAGAAAGGAATTTGGTTGGTGACTTGGTGAGATATTATAATAATATACATGCACCAATCCCTAATACTGACTATGGAGAGAAGACGACCACGACTTCATTGAATAAATAGACAAAACCAAAACCAAAAAGAGAAGAAAATATATGGTCAATGTCAATTTGGCATCATTATTACAAGATGTCAAGATATACAATCCATTTACCATTATATATACCCTAGTGGGAAATATACATGCATCTTCTATATACTAATATATATATAGAACAATTGAAAGTTTGAAACCAGTTCTTTAATTTACAAACAATTACGTCACATTTTATTGATAGTTACTATAGAATTACGTCCAAAATACAATGCAGTATTCAACTTTCTTAGAAACTTAAAAGAAAAAAAAAATTGAGTCAATATGAAAAATTATGTGGCCTAAATAGCATAGTTTTGGACATGATAGGCGAATGTCGATATTCCAATTTCCAAATATATCGAAAACGATAAGCCTTCTCCTATAAGCCTAATTAACCTCTGTAATAAGGTTTGACTGTTGACCTTCATTTTTTTGTTTGACTTCAGCGGTTGAGTTTTCGATTTTCCTTGTTTATGTTAAAAACTTTTGGATTTTTTAATCTGTAGGTAAAATATTTAATCTGATACTAGGATCTACATGTGGTACACCATGGGACCATTTTTTTTTATTTATTTCTAAATTATTCTAGTACTTTTAGTTTATTTAAATTGACATAGTTATGTTGTAGTTTTGTAATAATTCCATATGTTACTTTGCTATTTGTACATTATATGTTTTTTTTTGTTTTTAAATCAAACTAACTATATATATATATATATATGAATATATATTGGAGATGGTATAGATAAACTCAAAATTGTAGATAAAGTTTACATATATATATATTTAAATGTGATATATTTAATATTTATTTGGTTTAAAAATGAGAACTTAATTTATGATTGTAAGTTATATTATTTGTTTTTAATATATGCTGAACTACAATACATTTAGAGATGTCCAACGTTTTTAAATATTTTTTATGTAATACACTTAATATAATATTTGGAGTGCCGATGGTTTAAAAAATATATATAGTTGAAGTCCTTAAATTAAAGAATCTCACTTCATAGCTTATATCGAATAAATTTTAAAATGTTAAGATGTATTATATTAAGGGTGAGATATAGAAAATATATAAACTAAATCGCTTAACAATTTCTTGTCTCTTCTTGTATACTCTAGCAACTTAAATTGTGGTTTTTAGCATCTACTTTTATCCTAATATGTGTTTTCAAAATTACAAATACTATAACCCAGCAAACTTAAAATAACCCGTTAATATAATTTGAGTGCTTCAAATTAAAAAAAAAATTTGATTGTTATTAAAATAAAAGTAGGTTATTGATTAGTCATTATTTCGAAATGTTAGCCATTTTCTTGTTGATAGCATCTTCGGATTTTTACATATGGACATAAGTCATAGTCTTTCTGTAGTAGATCTTTTCACAAATAAAAGGCTATGTAGAAACATGCAATACGTATTTGTAAAAAATATCTAAACGAAACATAATCAACAAAGACTCCACATAGCTAGATAAGTTTTTACACACATAAAAAAAAAAAAATTATCTAGGAAGAAGCCATAGAAGCAGTAGTTGTGTCTTCGGTAAAAGTTTTAGAGAGGTGTGGGCGATTTTGATACATTTAGGTGATATGAAGAGTATATATAGTACTTTGAGTAAAATGGTAGAGATTCTCTTAGATTTTCTATAAATTCTTGATAATCAAGTTTAAAAGATATAGGAAGATATTCAAATAGAAGAATTTGGAAATAGTAGATTAGGCATGTGCTTCTTATATACTAAATTATAAACAAAAGATATGTAAAAAAAAAATCTTTACGATTCAGATTCGTATACATATATGGAAAGACGAAATTCATATATGTAGATGATAAAAACCACAATTTAGAATATATGTTTTACGATTTTGTTTCTTTTGATTTAGGGAATATTGTTAATGCATATACTTATCTTGATTCTAGTTAGGATTTGATTTATGTAAATCCATCATCAAGAATATATGTATCTATCGTGATTGATTAATATTGATACTGAAGTTAATAGAACTTATATTTTAGGTATAAGAATTTATCAAAATGTGTATGTGTGATTTATCTATTTTAATTATATATTGCCTAACATGTATGTGCAAATGTAATTAGTCTATATATTTGGAAATCTCTAATTAATGTTTCGAAGAAATCAAAGCACATATATTTGAAATGATCCGATCTTTGTAATCGGTTTAGAATGAACAAAACCCCCAACCCGATGAAATGACAAATTATCCGTGTAACACCAAATTATGATAATTAAATTTATATTCATATTGGTTATCAAAAGTGATCGAATTTAAAATATATATCTGTTTCTAAAAATTCAAATCACATCATATGCTGAAAATTCCATAATTTTATTGTATTAAATAGTAATTTAAATTATTAAATATAAGATTAAATAAAAGTGAAAGAAGAATTATATATTAATCTAACATAGTGATCTAAATTAGGTAGATAGATTTTAGGAAATTTGAAAATAAGGACCTGATTGTGTTTGGTTATAAAGATTGTAAAAAATTTACTTGAAACTTGTTTGAATACAAATATATAAAAGGATGGCACAAAAATGTACTTCAAAAATGTTAAGATAGATATTATCGTTTTCTCTGTGACTCTAGCTTGCTAATAGGCTAGTTTATTGAGATATATATTCCATATTGAGAGAATAAAGATTTGTGAGGCAATATATATATTATATCAGTTTCTCTGCTCATTGCTGGTAGGTTTTAGGTTTTGAGTTGGACTCATTTACTAATAGGTTTATAGAATGTGCATTTACATTCTCAGTTTCTTAATTGAGCTGTCGACAAAAAAAATTCATCACTAATTATATACTTTAACGTATATGAGATTAGTGAAGACATTGTAAGAATAATGGCCCGGTGGAGGGAGTTACGTGTGGTAGGATTCTTCTATATCCTTGAAGCAGCCATTATTATTATTATTGTTACTTTTTTTTTCTATTCAAAAAAAATAATGGCTGCTTTAAGGATATAGAAGAATCCTACGACACGTAACTCCCTCCACCGGGTCCTTTCCAATCAGCCAAAACGTTACAAATTTGCCATTATTCCGACGATTCAAATGCTCACATACTCACAAAAGACCAAAAAGGAAACTTGTAGGTCAATTTATGTTGCACCACTATCCCTTTACAATGATTCTTCCGATACGATTGACTCACCATTGCCAAGTGGTTTTGTTTCAAACAAATCATGGTGAAAGACACTGTTTGCACAATATATGTTGCACACTCGCCCTTTACTGTTCTTCTTTCTGGCCCATTCTTTACAGAGGAAAGAACCCATGTGAACATATAGCTTTAATTTTGCTTGGTCAAAACTCAAAACCAAAAAAAAAAAACCAAAATAAAGTCTCTGATTTTTATTGTCTCTACTACATACCGTTGACTTGTTCATCACCATAGATACACAAGTTGTTTAAAGAAATCAACTTAGAAAAATAGAAAAAGAAGTTGGCATTTTGTTGATTAGTGTCTACTTGTTGTTAGATAATGATTTTTAATACGTTGTGAGCACAACAAAATGACATCTAAGAAAGAGTTGACATTGTCTTAAAGTTGTTGACTTTGAACCCAACAAAAAAAGAAAAAAACTCTGGTGTTTCTTAGAAATGGATAAACCAGTTACATTATACAGAAGATGATGGCGTCTAAGGCGGTGCTTACGTTTATTTGCTGTGTGACTCTCATCAATCTTGCCAATGCTCAAGATCAATCAGGTTTGGTCCAATTACAGATTATGCTCTTCTTTATCTACATGATATGAAAAACAGATATATTTTTTAGTTATAAACTGTTTTTTTTTTAACATTTGAATCAGGGTTCATTAGCATAGATTGCGGGTTACAACCAGAAAATTCCAGCTACACGGAGACATCGACCGGTATAAAGTATGTTTCGGATTCAAGTTATACGGATACAGGAACCAGCAATTTCGTGGCGCCTGAGAATAGACAAAACATGATGCAGAGCATGTGGTCTGTTCGAAGTTTTCCAGAGGGAAACAGAAACTGTTACACTATTGCAGTTAATAGCAGAACCAAGTATTTGATCCGGGCGGCTTTTATGTACGGTAACTACGATTCGAGAAACGAGATACCGGGTTTCGATCTTCACTTGGGTCCAAACAAATGGGACACTGTTGAATTGGAGTCTCCTATGCAAACATTGTCCAAGGAGATCATGTATTATGTGTTGACAGATACATTACAAGTGTGTTTAGTGAATACAGGTAACGGTACGCCTTTTATATCGGTGTTGGAACTTAGACCGTTGCTGAATTCTTCTTACGTAGCTCAATCTGGATCACTCCAGCTCTTTGAAAGGTTGGATTTTGGATCAACCACGAATTTAACGGTCAGGTATCCAGACGATGTGTTTGATCGGATATGGTTTCCTTCCACACCAGATGGATCGAAGCCGTTAAGTGACCCGTCGACTTCTCTCACAAGCAACCGTACCGGTAGTTTCCGTCTTCCACAAGTTGTAATGAGAACTGGGATTGTACCAGATGTTCCAAGAGGGTCTGTAGATTTTGGATGGATTCCAGATGATCCCTCTCTTGAGTTTTACTTTTACTTGTATTTTACGGAACTTCAAGAACCGGATTCCAGAACCCTAGAAACAAGAGAATTCTTGATTTTGTTGAACGGACAGGCTTTTGGGAAACCGCTTAGTCTTAATTACTTCCGGACCTTAGTCCTGTTCACTTCAGACCCTCTGACAGCACAGAGCTTCCAGTTTTCTCTTCGTCAGACTCAGAATNGAATTCTTCTTACGTAGCTCAATCTGGATCACTCCAGCTCTTTGAAAGGTTGGATTTTGGATCAACCACGAATTTAACGGTCAGGTATCCAGACGATGTGTTTGATCGGATATGGTTTCCTTCCACACCAGATGGATCGAAGCCGTTAAGTGACCCGTCGACTTCTCTCACAAGCAACCGTACCGGTAGTTTCCGTCTTCCACAAGTTGTAATGAGAACTGGGATTGTACCAGATGTTCCAAGAGGGTCTGTAGATTTTGGATGGATTCCAGATGATCCCTCTCTTGAGTTTTACTTTTACTTGTATTTTACGGAACTTCAAGAACCGGATTCCAGAACCCTAGAAACAAGAGAATTCTTGATTTTGTTGAACGGACAGGCTTTTGGGAAACCGCTTAGTCTTAATTACTTCCGGACCTTAGTCCTGTTCACTTCAGACCCTCTGACAGCACAGAGCTTCCAGTTTTCTCTTCGTCAGACTCAGAATTCATCTCTTCCACCTCTGATCAATGCTATGGAGACTTACTTTACAAACAAACTTCCGCAATCATCAACCGAACAAAAAGACGGTAAGCTCTCTCATGTCCTCTTTCTGGTGCCTGAAACCAACCACTTTCTCACTGTTTTATTTTTTCTCTCCCGGTTTTGTGAATGTTAACAGTTTTGGCTATGAGGAATATTAAGTCTGCATATAAAGTCAAGAAAAACTGGCAAGGAGACGTGTGTCTGCCTCAAGCTTACACATGGGAAGGTCTGAATTGTAGCTTCGACGGCACAAGCGTGCCTAGAGTAATAGCTTTGTAAGTGTCCTTATAAAACAGTGTTTTCCCTCTCTCTCATTCATGAGTGAGGAGTCTCTCAGCAGTTATTGCTTTATATATGCAACAGGAACTTGTCATCCGCCGGGTTGACAGGAGAGATAGCCTCTGATATATCGGGTCTTTCACAATTACAAATTCTGTAAGTTTGTTCTTTTTGTTGGTCACAAACAGTATGCAAATAGTAGCAGTAGCTCACGTTTTTAACTTTCAGGGACTTGTCTAATAACAATCTGACTGGACCAGTACCGGCTTTCTTAGCTCAACTTCAATTCCTGAGAGTCCTGTATGTATTTTCTTAACCCGACATAGTAGTAAACTAACTGATAGATAGTAAATGACATTATCTATTGTGGATTTTGTAGACATTTGGCGAACAACCAGCTTAGTGGTCCTATACCACCTAGTCTCATGGGGAGACTAGAGTCGTTTAGGTTCTCAAACCAAACAAAAACAAAAAAAAAAACATTTTTCCTTCTCATTCTATGTTTGAAAAATTGTTAAATCCTTTGCATCCAATGCAGTATCCATGGGAATCCAAGTCTTTGTCCTACAAGTGCGTGTGAAGAGGTCTCACAAAACAGATCAAAGAAGAATAAACTTCCTGGCTTTGTCATTCTATTAGTTGCATCACTTGCAGGGCTACTTCTTCTTGTTATCATATCTTCAGCTATATTTTTCATCCTCATGAGAAAGAAGATACAAGGTATGTTTTATAGTTAAGTTAACTTGTTTTCGAGTTTCCGGGGAAAAGGTATTGGTAATGTCATAATTTGTATGAATATTGGTCTCCAGGTCGAGTGATTAACAGGACAATTAGAGCTTCTAGTAATGGACCGTCATTACAGAGGAGAGATACTGGTTCGATGCGTCCATCATTGCAGCGAAGAGAAACAGGTTTCTCAGCACATCCATCTTTACAGAGAATAGAGAGCGGAATGACAGACTATGAAGGGAATGAAACAGCGGTAGATGCGTTTGATTTGGAAATGGCAAATAGGAAGTTCACATACGCCGAGATTGTTAATATCACTAATGGTTTCGAGAGAGATCAAGGGAAGGTAGGATTTGGAAGAAACTACCTTGGTCAGTTAGATGGTAAAGAAGTGACTGTCAAGCTTGTTTCATCACTATCTTCTCAAGGCTACAAACAACTCAGAGCTGAGGTATAACAATGCTAATTAAAACTCTTTAATAAAAATTGTCTTTGATTATTAAACAAAAATAATGAAAACAGGACTTAGAAGAGCTTATGTGAATGCTAATTGTAGGTCAAACACCTTTTCAGAATTCATCATAAGAACCTTATAACCATGCTTGGTTATTGCAATGAAGGCGACAAAATGGCGGTTATATATGAGTACATGGCTAAAGGAAACTTGAAACAACATATCTCAGGTTTTGAAAATCTAGTTCTGCTTTATGTTCTTCTTCAAGTACAGTAATACACATATCTCAGTTATAATCTTGTCTTGTGCAGAGAACAGTACAACAGTTTTTAGCTGGGAAGATAGACTCGGGATTGCGGTTGATGTTGCACAAGGTTAGTTATTTGAAATACACTCCTGTTTTGGACTGAAACGATCTCCCTCTTCTTGGAGTTCTGTTTCTATAACAAAGTTATGTTATTGTGAATGACTTATAGGACTTGAGTATTTGCATACTGGCTGCACGCCGCCGATCATTCATAGAAACGTCAAGTGTACAAATGTATTCTTAGATGGAAAGTTCAATGCGAAGTTAGGCGGTTTTGGCCTTTCGAGAGCGTTTGATGCAGCAGAGGGAAGTCATTTGAATACAGCTATCGCCGGGACTCCGGGATATGTTGACCCCGAGTAAGCTCCAATCTTCCTATCATCCGAAAAATAAAATGTGCCTCCTCTTCATTGGTTGGTTTCTTCAGATAATGAGATCTCATCTTTCATCGCAGGTACTACACATCAAACATATTAACCGAGAAGAGCGATGTGTACAGTTTCGGTGTAGTTCTATTAGAGATTGTTACTGCAAAACCAGCAATCATAAAGAATGAGGAAAGGATGCATATAAGTCAATGGGTTGATTCTTTGCTCTCTAGAGATAACATTGTAGAGATTCTTGACCCGAGTCTTTGCGGAGACTATGATCCAAACTCTGCATTCAAGACCGTGGAAATAGCTGTGGCTTGCGTTTGTCGAAATTCTGGCGAGAGACCTGGAATGAGTCAAGTGGTGACGGCTCTTAAAGAGAGTTTGGCTGTAGAAGTTGAGAGGAAAAAGCATTTGCCGGTTGTATCAACAGATTCAGTTGAAGAGCTTGCACTTGGCTTTGGTTCCAATCCACCTCCTCGTTTGAGATGATTATTTATTTTATTTATTGATTTCATTTTCTCTGGAAATAAATCTGTTATATATATGTTTTACTTTTGTAAGTTGGAATAACCAAAAAAATGTTTGATCCAGATGTGAAGATTTTTCTTACAGTTTATAGTTTGGTTCTGATTAGGGTTATTTACTATTGATTAGTCAAGCGTGGGGCACAAATTTTCCAAGGACTTTACTTGTGACCTACGTGACTTCCAGTTTTGTGTCCTCCTCTGTTTCTCTTCGGTGACATAGGCTTTGTGCCTTGGCCAGAGACATAAACGCGAGCTAATGAAGTACTTGGCCAAGAATTTAGGATGTGTTTGAAATCAACAGATTCATCATTCTCAGAGAAATAAATAATAAAGCTTGACACTAGCTTTTTATTTTATTGATTGACAACTGCGAGTAGTTACACGGAACAATGATTGACATTTTCGATAAGTAGATGATGAGATGAAGAAGAGAGATGGCAACTTTGGAATCAAAGTTCATCTTTCATGTAAATCTTATTTGGCGATGAAGAAGACTCAAGAAGATATCTTGTGGCCAAGGAAGCAAGAAGGGAAGCACCATAAG
>NC_025687.1:25572813-25574091 GCF_000633955.1 Camelina sativa | reverse complement strand
GGAATGAGTCAAGTGGTGACGGCTCTTAAAGAGAGTTTGGCTGTAGAAGTTGAGAGGAAAAAGCATTTGCCGGTTGTATCAACAGATTCAGTTGAAGAGCTTGCACTTGGCTTTGGTTCCAATCCACCTCCTCGTTTGAGATGATTATTTATTTTATTTATTGATTTCATTTTCTCTGGAAATAAATCTGTTATATATATGTTTTACTTTTGTAAGTTGGAATAACCAAAAAAATGTTTGATCCAGATGTGAAGATTTTTCTTACAGTTTATAGTTTGGTTCTGATTAGGGTTATTTACTATTGATTAGTCAAGCGTGGGGCACAAATTTTCCAAGGACTTTACTTGTGACCTACGTGACTTCCAGTTTTGTGTCCTCCTCTGTTTCTCTTCGGTGACATAGGCTTTGTGCCTTGGCCAGAGACATAAACGCGAGCTAATGAAGTACTTGGCCAAGAATTTAGGATGTGTTTGAAATCAACAGATTCATCATTCTCAGAGAAATAAATAATAAAGCTTGACACTAGCTTTTTATTTTATTGATTGACAACTGCGAGTAGTTACACGGAACAATGATTGACATTTTCGATAAGTAGATGATGAGATGAAGAAGAGAGATGGCAACTTTGGAATCAAAGTTCATCTTTCATGTAAATCTTATTTGGCGATGAAGAAGACTCAAGAAGATATCTTGTGGCCAAGGAAGCAAGAAGGGAAGCACCATAAGGGAGTACTTCTTCATTAACTTCAAAATACGGAGAGTGAGGGTTCGGCATTGGTGGATGATTTTTGTTCTGCATTCCAACAGCGCTAAAATGTCCCCGCAATGCTTGTTGGTAGAAAGCGAAATCCTCTGATACCATCACTGGTTGTATCTCAATATAATTCTCAGCCCCCACCATATCCACTGAAATGTTCTTGTAAAAAAGGTGCAAATCTTTGTTGTTCACAGTCGGCGGGAAAGGAGGAGACACATCTTCAAGAAAGTCAACTGTTGCATTGCACATGCTCACGCTTGCTTGCGTTGTGATAACCTGAGAAAACATTCGACTCGCGTTTAAAAGTTCGATCTCGAGAGAGGAAAGGAAGACAAAAGTCTCAGACTAATTAATGAAGATCACTGACCTGCTCAATTCTTTTCTTAATTTGCGCAAAACTTGTAGGTGAAAGGGCTCGGAATGTGCCACCGATAGTAACAAAGTCAGGAATGACATTAAAGGCATCACTGCCTTCAAATTTAGCAACTGTAACCACCTGTAAGCACTCAAAATCAACCCAC
>NC_025687.1:25542498-25572189 GCF_000633955.1 Camelina sativa | reverse complement strand
AAGAAAGTCAACTGTTGCATTGCACATGCTCACGCTTGCTTGCGTTGTGATAACCTGAGAAAACATTCGACTCGCGTTTAAAAGTTCGATCTCGAGAGAGGAAAGGAAGACAAAAGTCTCAGACTAATTAATGAAGATCACTGACCTGCTCAATTCTTTTCTTAATTTGCGCAAAACTTGTAGGTGAAAGGGCTCGGAATGTGCCACCGATAGTAACAAAGTCAGGAATGACATTAAAGGCATCACTGCCTTCAAATTTAGCAACTGTAACCACCTGTAAGCACTCAAAATCAACTCACATGCTATATAATATGAATGCCTTGAAGAGCCAAAGATAATAAAAAAAAACTATACCTGCGAGTCTAAAGGATCTGCCTCTCGCGAAACGAGTTGTTGTAAGCTTTGAATAACATTTGAAGCTGCCAAAACTGGATCTATGGCGAATTGAGGAAGAGCCGCATGACCTCCTTTCCCACTTATCTTAGCTTTGAATTGTCCACTACCAGCCATGAATAGACCCTCTCTTGAGCTCAGTTTACCTAACCCTAATAGATTCGAAACATGTAATCCAAAGATTGCTTCCACATTCTTTAATACTCCAGCTTCCACGATTTTTTTTCCACCTGCTCCTCCTTCCTCCGCTGGTTGGAAAACAAGAATCACTGTACCCTGATGAACAAAATGTCCAAACAAGTGTTAAGAAACAAAACAACATCGATATATATTTTCGAAAGATATCCAAAATAAAAGGATAAAAACAGTACACCACTAAACCTGTAGCTCGTCTTCGTGTTCTTTGAGCAATTTTGCAGCACCGAGGAGCATTGTAGTATGACCGTCATGTCCACAAGCGTGCATCTTCCCTTGAACCTTACTCATGTGTTCCCATTCTACCATTTCCTACACAATCCAACATAATCCAACCAATACCACTAAGAAAATTACATATAATATATATATCTAAGAAAACCGAATCCGGCAGAGAAGTGAACACAACAAATCTTTTACATGATATTACAGAGACATGTAACCATAAATAATCATGAATAAGAGACAGAACAATGCAAAGTATCCAACACTAATAAAAAGCCACAAGAGATTTCCATGAGAAGATGAGAAACCAAGTCAAATCCGTAAGTGTATGTGGGCAAGCTCAAGTTGAATATGAAGTTCAGGAAGCTGTACAAAATATGTCTGCACAAGCTTCTGTCTCGGCACAGGCGTCTGATGTATGCACAAGCTTCTGTCTCGGCACAGGCATCTGATAAAAGAGCATTAGAGGTCTGTTGACTTTGTTTGTATGTCTTGGTTTTGAAGATTTATGAAGATATACTTAAGGCACGTTTTGGGATATTACTTGGAGGTAAAGCACGAAGAAAAAGGAAGCTTGAAGATATTTAGAAGATTTAATGGAAAAAAGAAATATTCGTTTAACAAAGAATAAAGTTAAATGGAATATTTCTTCTTGATTTTAGGAAAGTTGTTAACCTTGGGAGAGGCACGAAATCCCTTAAATATAGAGGGTCTAGGACTTAGAAACTTATCTCTTTAGAACGTGAAAAAGAGAGGAAAAACCTTGTAAGCCTTTTGGCATCTTTGGGGGAAAAGGGTGAGGGTTTTTGTTTCTAAGTGAGAGTCCTGGGTGTAGATCAGTGTTTTTGATTTTAGGGATCTCTTAGTGGGTTGGGAATAGATTAAGAACAAGCTAAGAAAAGATCTTAGGTTTGTGTAAGTCCAATATTGAGCACTAACTGTAATTGTGCTCAAGAAGTATTACCAACAAAGTTTGAGGACGTAGGCATTTGCTGAACCTTGTTAAAAATTGTGTGTCTCTTGTCTCTTCTACACTAACAAGTGGTATCAGAGCATGCATCTGTGCAAAGTCTGACTCAACAAACGGGTGAAGATATTGGGAAGAAGAACATGGAGGCACAATCGATGTTATTCATGTCAAAAGACTTATTGGTGTTAGATCCAGATTATTATGGGATGTGGAAGGTGTTGATGATGCATAGAATTAATGGAATTCATGAAGATGCATGGACAGCAGTCGAACTTGGATGGGAGTCGCCGAAACAGACTGTTGTTGATTCTGACGGAAATCAGGTGGTTGTTCCAAAACCCAACACAGAGTGGTCAAAATCTGACAAAGCTTTGTCCAGATTTAATTATGTGGCACTTTCAGCAATATTTGGTGGCGTTCGCAGGGATCAGTTCTCATTGATTCAAGATTGTACATCTGCTAAAGAGGCTTGGGAAATTCTGCAAACTATTTTTGAAGGTACAACAAGTGTGAAAAGCACAAGGTTAGATATTCTTGCTTCTGAGTTTGAGAACCTAAGGATGTATAAGTTCGAGAACATTACTGCTTTTAGTGGTAGAATTTATGCTATTGCGAATGAAGCTAGAGCTCTTGGAAAGAAATACAAAAACAGGAAGTTGGTCAAGAAACTGTGGAGGGGTTTAGCTCATAGATATCATCCTGTGAAAATTGTGATGGATGTTGCTCTTGATATAGACAATATGTCTTTTAAGGAGGTAACAAGTAGATTGCTAAACTATGAGTTGCAAAACTTATCGTCTGATGTAGGTAAGAACACACAAGGAATTGATGTTTTCTCAGTCTGTGATAGTGAAGAGAACACAATGGCTAGTAAAACAGGAGAACTTAAGAGTTTTGTGGTGCATAAAGGATGCAAGAGTTTGAAGATTATAGGAGAACAGAAAAGGAATAAGGTTCAGTGTCATGGTTGTCAGGGCTTTGGTCATTTTAAATTAGATTGTCCTTCAGTGAGGAAGAAAGGGTTCAAGAGTCTGCATTTGCCAAAAAGGAAGAAAAACACACAAAAGCCTCAAACAAACAAGTCAAAGTTTGTTGCACTTTGTNCAAAACCCAACACAGAGTGGTCAAAATCTGACAAAGCTTTGTCCAGATTTAATTATGTGGCACTTTCAGCAATATTTGGTGGCGTTCGCAGGGATCAGTTCTCATTGATTCAAGGTTGTACATCTGCTAAAGAGGCTTGGGAGATTCTGCAAACTATCTTTGAAGGTACAACAAGTGTGAAACGCACAAGGTTAGATATTCTTGCTTCTGAGTTTGAGAACCTAAGGATGTATGAGTTCGAGAACATTACTGCTTTTAGTGGTAGAATTTATGCTATTGCGAATGAAGCTAGAGCTCTTGGAAAGAATTACAAAAACAGGAAGTTGGTCAAGAAACTGTGGAGGGGTTTAGCTCATAGATATCATCCTGTAAAAATTGCGATGGATGTTGCTCTTGATATAGACAATATGTCTTTTCAGGAGGTAACAAGTAGATTGCTAAACTATGAGTTGCAATACTTATCGTCTGATGTAGGTAAGAACACACAAGGAATTGATGTTTTCTCAGTCTAGTGAAGAGAATGCAATGGCTAATAAAATAGGAGAACTTAAGAGTTTTGTGGTGCATAAAGGACAAAAGAGTTTGAAGATCATAGGAGAACAGAAAAGGAATAAGGTTCAGTGTCATGGTTGTCAGGGCTTTGGTCATTTTAAATCAGATTGTCCTTCAGTGAGGAAGAAAGGGTTCAAGAGTCTGCATTCGCCAAAAAGGAAGAAAAACACACAAAAGCCTCAAACAAACAAGTCAAAGTTTGTTGCACTTTGTTGCTCAACGAAACTTGCTGCTGATAAGTTGGAACTGAAGTCTGATAATGGAACAATTTGTTGTACGGATCAGGACTCTGAGCCAGCAGAAGAAGAACTTAAATTGTTGTTGAATGATCAAATCAACACTCTGAGGAAAGATCTGATACAAAGGGAAAAGGAAAATCAGAGGCTTGTCACAGAGAAGGATGATTAGTTAAGCAAAATTTGNTCAGCAATATTTGGTGGCGTTCGCAGGGATCAGTTCTCATTGATTCAAGATTGTACATCTGCTAAAGAGGCTTGGGAAATTCTGCAAACTATTTTTGAAGGTACAACAAGTGTGAAAAGCACAAGGTTAGATATTCTTGCTTCTGAGTTTGAGAACCTAAGGATGTATAAGTTCGAGAACATTACTGCTTTTAGTGGTAGAATTTATGCTATTGCGAATGAAGCTAGAGCTCTTGGAAAGAAATACAAAAACAGGAAGTTGGTCAAGAAACTGTGGAGGGGTTTAGCTCATAGATATCATCCTGTGAAAATTGTGATGGATGTTGCTCTTGATATAGACAATATGTCTTTTAAGGAGGTAACAAGTAGATTGCTAAACTATGAGTTGCAATACTTATCGTCTGATGTAGGTAAGAACACACAAGGAATTGATGTTTTCTCAGTCTGTGATAGTGAAGAGAACACAATGGCTAGTAAAACAGGAGAACTTAAGAGTTTTGTGGTGCATAAAGGATGCAAGAGTTTGAAGATTATAGGAGAACAGAAAAGGAATAAGGTTCAGTGTCATGGTTGTCAGGGCTTTGGTCATTTTAAATTAGATTGTCCTTCAGTGAGGAAGAAAGGGTTCAAGAGTCTGCATTTGCCAAAAAGGAAGAAAAACACACAAAAGCCTCAAACAAACAAGTCAAAGTTTGTTGCACTTTGTTTCTCAACGAAACTTGCTGCTGATAAGTTGGAACTGAAGTCTGATAATGGAACAATTTGTTGTACGGATCAGGGCTCTGAGCCAGCAGAAGAAGAACTTAAATTGTTGTTGAATGATCAAATCAACACTCTGGGGAAAGATCTGATACAAAGGGAAAAGGAAAATCAGAGGCTTGTCACAGAGAAGGATGATTTGTTAAGCAAAATTTCAAATCTAGAAGAAGATCTAGCTCTGGAGAAAGTAAAGTCTTGTGATTTAGAAAAACGTTTAGAAGATCAGTTAAGAAGCATAAAGATGTTGAGCAGAGGAACAAAGGATCTTGACAAGATTCTGACAACTGGTAGAACATGTAATGTCATATGGGGTTTNTGAAAATTGTGATGGATGTTGCTCTTGATATAGACAATATGTCTTTTAAGGAGGTAACAAGTAGATTGCTAAACTATGAGTTGCAAAACTTATCGTCTGATGTAGGTAAGAACACACAAGGAATTGATGTTTTCTCAGTCTGTGATAGTGAAGAGAACACAATGGCTAGTAAAACAGGAGAACTTAAGAGTTTTGTGGTGCATAAAGGATGCAAGAGTTTGAAGATTATAGGAGAACAGAAAAGGAATAAGGTTCAGTGTCATGGTTGTCAGGGCTTTGGTCATTTTAAATTAGATTGTCCTTCAGTGAGGAAGAAAGGGTTCAAGAGTCTGCATTTGCCAAAAAGGAAGAAAAACACACAAAAGCCTCAAACAAACAAGTCAAAGTTTGTTGCACTTTGTTTCTCAACGAAACTTGCTGCTGATAAGTTGGAACTGAAGTCTGATAATGGAACAATTTGTTGTACGGATCAGGGCTCTGAGCCAGCAGAAGAAGAACTTAAATTGTTGTTGAATGATCAAATCAACACTCTGAGGAAAGATCTGATACAAAGGGAAAAGGAAAATCAGAGGCTTGTCACAGAGAAGGATGATTAGTTAAGCAAAATTTGAAATCTGGAAGAAGATCTAGCTCTGGAGAAAGTAAAGTCTTGTGATTTAGAAAAACGTTTAGAAGATCAGTTAAGAAGCATAAAGATGTTGAGCAGAGGAACAAAGGATCTTGACAAGATTCTGACAACTGGTAGAACATGTAATGTCATATGGGGTTTGGTTACCATGGAAGTGATTCTGGTGCAACTACTCAGTTTGTTAAAGGAGAAACCTTGGCTTCAAAAGTTGTAGATTCAAGTCTATGTATATCTCCGTCAAAGGTCCGAAAGGTGTCTGTCAGCAAGAAGACCAATGACAACCGACTGAAATCTTGGCAGGCGTCTGTACACAACAACTTTAAGAGAAGAGTGATTGGTTGTTGGTATTGTAGGAAATCTGGTGATATCAAAACTCAGTGTTACAAGTTCTTGAAGAGGGTAACACAAGTCATGAGAAGGAAGAAATTTTACAAAGAGGGTCAAAGATTCAATGAAGTTTGGATCAAGAAGCATGATTTATATCGTCCTGAAGACTACACAAAGCATGCATCAAGGGACAGACGTTTGTATTATGACAGTGGCTACTCAAGGAATCAGAGAGGTGTTCAAAGCAAGAGACGACATCTAAGACATGTGCATGAGAAATTCCAAGATTCAGGCCAAAGGAGAAAACGTTGGAGACCGAGATGTTGAGCCAAAGGATTTCGTCTCACAGACCAGATAATAAGAAGAAAGAAAATTGTCTGTTAGACGACTGATCAAAGTCTTGTGCTGATGGTTGATATTTCCGGATGCTTTGTCAAGGTAAACTTGAGCTCTTAATATTTTTTTAATGAGTTTTACCACTCAAGCAGGGGGAGATGGTGTAAGAAGAATATGATTCTTGTTTATAGGGGAGTTTCCAAGATGTTGTTTGATTATGGGGGAGTCTTCAAGAGGTTGTGTTATGGATTTCCAAGAATCATGAAGTGTTGTGCTTGAGTTATAAAACTCAGTAAAAAAGGGGGAGAATGTAAGTGTATGTGGGCAAGCTCAAGTTGAAGATGAAGTTCAGGAAGCTGTACAAAATATGTCTGCACAAGCTTCTGTCTCGGCACAGGCGTCTGATGTATGCACAAGCATCTGTCTGATAAAAGAGCATTAGAGGCCTGTTGATTTTGTTTGTATGTCTTGGTTTTGAAGATTTATGAAGATATACTTAAGGCACTTTTTGGGATATTACTTGGAGGTAAAGCACGAAGAAAAAGGAAGCTTGAAGATATTTAGAAGATTTAATGGAAAAAAGAAATATTCGTTTAACAAAGAATAAAGTTAAATGGAATATTCCCTCTTGATTTTAGGAAAGTTGTTAGCCTTGGGAGAGGCACGAAATCCCTTAAATATAGAGGGTTTAGCACTTAGAAACTTATCTCTTTAGAATGTGAAAAAAGAGAGGAAACACCTTGTAAGCCTTTTGGCATCTTTGGGGGAAAAGGATGAGGGTTTTTGTTTCTAAGTGAGAGTCCTGGGTGTAGATCAGTGTTGTTGATCTTAGAAATCTCTTAATGGGTTGAGAATAGATTGGGAACAAGCTAAGAAAAGATCTTAGGTTTGTGTAAGTCCAATATTGAGCACTAACTGTAATTGTGCTCAAGAAGTATTACCAACAAAGTTTGAGGACGTAGGCATTTGCTGACCCTCGTTAAAAATTGTGTATCTCTTGTCTCTTCTACACTAACAAAATCAGCCTCTCAACCATTTCCTTAAACTGTGAAAATCAAAAAAACATACCTGCATGCATCCATATCAGCCCTCAAAGCAACAAAAGGGGGTTGACCAGTGCCAACATATCCAATAACACCAGTTACAGCAACTGGGTACTTAAAATCCACACCCATCTTTTTCAGTTCTGCTCTAACAAGTTTAGATGTCTCTACTTCCTCATAACCTAGTTCTGGGTTCTCATGGATTCTCCTTCTGATTCCAACCATCCAATCGAAAAACTCTTCTCTTTTAGCCAGACTAAGCAGGTTTTTTGGGATTTGAGATAACTCATTGGAGGAACATGAAATCAGAAAGGAATTGAGTAAGTGAAGGATCAAAACAAAAGAAACCAGTTTGCAGCCACTCATTGTGAACCAAAGAGATTTCTGCGCTATGGTGAAGTAAGCTGAAAACATGAAGGCGAAAAATTGTATTTATAACCAAGAATAACTCACAAATTCTTTATAAACTTCATAAATTTCTTGATATTTTTTTGTTTTTTTTTTGTTTTTGTAGTTTTCTTCGGTCCCAAGTCACCATAATAAAACATTCTTTAGTGCAATTTAACACATGATCGAAATGGACCATCTTGATGTATTTTTCAAACTTATCTATAAAAAAATCAGAATTTTTTTTTTTTAATGAGTTCGAATGATTCATTCAAAAAAATGTAAATGTCTAAAACACACTTTAATTACAATCAATCCCGAATAATGTTAATTTTCTAAAGTTTTTTTTTATATATTCTAAAAATCACCGGTAATCATTTTCTCGTCACAATCGTAAATTCACGGATAATCATTAAAAAGAAGTTTTTAAAATAGTAAAGTCACGGATAATCATTTTCTCGTCAAAATCATAAATTCATGTTAAGGTGTTATTGATTGATTCACCGATCGGATGTTTCTCTTATAAAACTTGTATTTGTAAGATCTTTTGTAGTTTTCCGGTAGAGCTAACAGAAATAAGAAAATTATGCTTAAACTAAGTTTTAGTAGGGATCAAATCTTCTAAAGCAGGCTAGATTGAATAAATATCGAACATATATTAACTTAAAATAAAATTGGGTATACAAGCGTTGAATTGGTGTGTTTTAAATAAATAAGTATGTTTTTGAAATCTCTGTTTTCTCCAATTATCACAATTATAAGCGAGTCGTGAATAGTTTAAAAGATATGTTACTGGCAAATAATTTTCTTGTTTTAATACACATGTGGGACTCATTGTTATCATGAAGGTGAAGAGGTAACTTCATCTTCACTTATTTCACCGTAGGAGATGAAGAGAAGCAAGATAATTAAGTTTAGACTAGATATTAGTCGAGATAGACTAAATTAAGTAACTGCCTAATAAGCGTAATTCTTATGTAATTGGAATCGTGACTAGTTTAACAGATGTGAATATGATGATGATTGCAATATATTTTCCATTTTTTTGTGTTGGTGGCAAAGAGTTATTAAGTTTTAATACACATGTGGATGAAATCATTGCTATCATGAAAGGTGATGAGATTGTAATTTCAGCCTCACTTATTTGGCATTATGTAGTTCAATTGAAAATTTTCATATTTACAAATTTCGGATTGGCAAAATCCTTTTTGTTTTTGTTCGGAGAATCATTTCATTTTCATTTTAAGTTATTGCGACACGTGAAAGAATTTACTATTTGAACGGTTTGTAATTGCTGGACGGTGCGAATTTTTGATGTTCCTCTTGGTACGAATTTTTGATGGATTACTTTCATAGTTTTTTTCCGATATCTTTTCCTTATTTGTAAAAATCAAAACATATTCTCCTATTTTCATCTCTAAAGATATTTTAGAAGAATTCTATAATAGAAGTGATTTTACTCTAATTTATTCCTTTATAAAAGAGAATTTGAATAGAGAAATTCCTTTAAACATCACTAAATTTTTTTTTTTCCAAAAATACCACATTTTAGTTTCTTTTTTCTAAAAATGCCACAAAAGTTTTTTTTTCCAGATTTACCATAAACACAAAAATTTATTTTTAAAGATGTAACTTTCTTTTTTTAGGTTTGGGTTGACACATTTAGTTTTAGGGTATAGTTTTTAGGGGTAGGGTTTAGTATTTAGAATTTAAGGATTAGTTTTTAGTATTAGAACTTTAATTCAATTATGTGGTATTTTTTGGAAAAAATTACATATTAGTGGTATTTTTGGAAAAAAACTAAATTGTGGTATTTTTGGAATAAAAACCAATTTTAGTGGTATTTATGACAATTGACCATTTGAATATGACTCCTATTTTAGCACGTGTTGAAATTCTTTTTGTTTATATTGTAATTTTTATTCAAAACATCTTATTTTCATCGCCTAACCATATACATGGTTGTATAAATATACTCTATCGAGATGTTTAATAAAGAAAGATTTTGTTAAAGATTGGTTTATTGTTAAAGAATCTTTAATAAAATGTATGGCCTAACAATATATGGTTATTAAAGATTTTATTTTTAAAAAAATTGTATTATTTTTTGAGATATTTTTTTTAAGTGTATCTCTGTATAACTAAGGAAGACAACCCATATAACATATTTTGTAATCAACTAATGAATCAAATAATAACTATAACTTTATAACCTATAACTTTTATAGTATTATATAGTTTACCAAAAGAAGTTGTTTACTTCTAAGATATTAAATAGAGGATTCTAATTTTTCTTTTATATATAGAGGAACTCTATTTTTCTCCTCTATAAAGAAACTCTATTTTTCTATATATAGAAGAAAAAATAGCAATCTCTATTTATCGAGTTGCTCTAAAGATAGAGATAAAAAGTGAGAAATACATTGGAGATGCTCTAAACCTTTCCAATTTTGGCCAAAACAATTTCAATATAACAAGTTAAGTCTATTATAATGATTATTTCATACATATTATCAAGTAACTTGCTTTTCTTACTCTTTTTTTTTTGTTTTAACAATTAAGAAAATCATTGTGGAATCTTACATATTAATTGGGGAGCACACTTACGGTGGAAAAAAGAAAAACAAGTATACCATATGATGCCCCTACGCCAAATAAAAAAAAGAATAACAAAGAAAAAAAAGGTAAGGGCAGTTTGATAACTTTTCATGGCCAAAGCAGGCGGATCTTAGACGACCCAATTCAATCATATTTGGATCCAGATTAATGGAGGGTGCTTCCTCAATCATATACTCATGTAACCAATCATCTTTTTCCTTAAAATAAATGATAAAAATCGTCGAATTATTAAATAGTTTATAAATAAAATCATCGATATCATAAAGGGCCAATTTTTATGATAAACAAAATAATTAATAAAATGAAGAATGTAGCACATAATTTGAATAAATTAGGAGAATAGGATTAGGGATAGGTAAAATGATACGCCCAAATTCGATGATCACTCATCCGGATAAGAAAGGATAGAAACTCGCCAAAGTGTAAAACAAAGGAGATTTAATGGATTGAGGGGTCGCACAGAACTTGTGGAAAGCTGCTGATTCCCAAATCCAATCGCTGGTAGATATGAGATACTAGTCCAGCAAGAGGAGGCTGTTGCTTGAATATTGCACACCAAGAAACAAGGAAGTGTTGTAGACAAAGAACAAAGAGATAGACTCATAAAATGAAAAGAAAATTGATTGATGATACCCAAATGAAATTACATGTGTTTATATTGGGATAGGAAACTTGGTAACAAAGCCACATATTAATTATTCTTGAAACTAAAAGACAATAAATATACATAGTTGAATGGAGACCCAACTCTTGAAGTTTTTCTTCCCAAGGTGTCACTCCCAATGTGAGTTGAACTCTATTTTCGTCCCTCCTCTTTGACCACAAAATAAAGTGATTATTTTGGGCTTTCTTGAGCTTGTATTAGGTTCAAAATGGACTGGACTTGATAGACAACATTTCAATAGAATTTCCCATGCTCTTTATGGCCACAAGTTCTTCAATTAACCCATTAAGTGCATTCTTGAATTTATTTCCCTTTGACTCCATTATCCAATCTGCTGATGAGAAACAATATGGGTTGTACCATTTATT
This sequence comes from Camelina sativa, assembly GCF_000633955.1. Classification (NCBI taxonomy): domain Eukaryota; kingdom Viridiplantae; phylum Streptophyta; class Magnoliopsida; order Brassicales; family Brassicaceae; genus Camelina; species Camelina sativa. The sequence continues at coordinate 25,560,881 of NC_025687.1, read as the reverse complement.
TACCTTGGGCTTAGATAATACGATCTCCCAAGGATAGAACTCCGATGAAAGGCTGAGGATAGGTGATAGGTGACGAGATCTGGTTGATGATGATGGGCGAATGACTTTGAGTGATGATGTGTGAAGATCGAATGATGAAAACAGTGGTTCGGTGGAAATAGATGTTTAGGTGGTTGTATGGATTGGAACAAAGTGAAGAGTTTCTGAATCACAAAGTGTATAGAAACCCAGAAATCAAGAATGCATTCTAGAATTCAAAGTGAGGAAAAAGTGTGACAATACTTGTTCATACAACTTCTTCGCTACCAAACAAGGAGGCGTGGCTTTTGGGTTTTATAATAAACCCTAGGGTTCGACACTCCAAATAAAACAACAAGGCGTGTAAAGGAAATAAGAAAAACAACGAAGCGTTTAAGTGATCTGTAGTAGTACAGAAGCCACTTGTATTAGTACATTATTCCCCATTGGTAATGACTTCTAGATAACTCGACGTAGTGATCCATTTGCCTCATTAAAAACCATACCGAGAAAACCCAGTGGGACAAAACTCAGCTATGGGAAAAAGAGTACAAACTTCACACCTAAGTTATCTAGTTATCATTACCGGGTGAAGTCTTCAGGGTGGATATGTTGAAGACTTGGATCCTCGGTAGATTGAATGACCCGTCAGCTATGAGTGCATGAGCTTCCTTGGCCATCTCCTTAGCTCTTGAACGAGTGATCCTTCCCACGATCTCCGGTTTCTCTGCAGCTTCTGTCTCTTTGCTGGCCACGATCATATCATCCTCCCCCTCTTCAAAATGATTTGTCCTCAAATCGGAATCTGCATAGTAAGGGAGCAAGTCAGAAACATTGAATGTTGATGATATGGTATACTTACCTTGAAGATCAATCTGATATGCGTTGTCATTGATCCGCATGATGACTTCAAATGGACCATCAGCTCGTGGTAGAAGCTTGCTCTTCCTCTCTTCTGGGAACCTATCCTTGCGTAAGTGAATCCACACTAAGTCTCCTTCTTCGAAAAAGAGCTCCCTCCTCCCCTTGTTCGCATGCTTATCGTATTGCTTGGTCCTTTTCTCTATGTTCTCCTTAGCTTTAGCATGTATCCTCCTCACCTGTTCAGCCTTTTCTTTGCCATCAAAGCTACACTTCACACTTAAAGGTAAAGGAATCAAGTCTAGAGGTGATTGTGGATTAAAACCATAAACAATTTCAAAAGGAGAGAATAGAGTAGCAGAATGCTTAGCGTGATTATATGCGAACTCTACGTGTGGTAAACATTCTTCCCATGATTTGAGATTGCTTTTCACTAAGGTCCTGAGGAGTGTAGATAGCGTCTTGTTCACAACTTCGGTTTGCCCATCTGTTTGCGGATGACATGTGGTTGAGAATGATAGCTTGGTTCCGAGTTTAGCCCATAGCGTTCTCCAGAAGTGTCATAGAAACTTAGTATCTCGGTCTGAAACAATTACTTGAGGTATTCCATGCAGACGTACTACTTCCCTGAAAAACAAGTTAGCTACAATAACAGCATCATCCGTCTTGTGACTGGCAATGAAGTGAGCCATTTTGCTAAACCTGTCAACCACAACGAAAATCGAATCTCTACCATTTCTGGTTCGAGGTAAGCCAAGAACAAAATCCATAGAAATATGAGTCCAAGGTTGAGAAGGGATAGGGAGAGGAGTGTACAAGCCGTTGGGCTGTACTTTACCCTTGGCCATTTTGCAGATATGGCACCTAGAACAGACTTTCTCAACGTCTTTCTTCATTTGAGGCCAATAGAAGTGTTCTTGCAGTCCAAGTAGNGAGAGTGTACCTCCGGGATAATGCATCTGCGACTACATTATCCTTACCTTTCTTGTACTTAACCGTGTAGGGAAAAGTCTCAATGAACTCCATCCATCTGGCATGTCTCTTGTTGAGCTTCTGTTGTCCTTTGAGATGCTTCAGGGACTCATGATCTGTGTGAATAACGAACTCCTTGGGCCACAGATAATGCTGCCACGTTTGAAGAGCCCGAACCAAGGCGTACAGCTCCTTGTCATACGTAGGATAGTTCAACGTCGATCCTCCTAGCTTCTCACTGATGTAAGCTACTGGCTTCCTATCCTGCATCAAAACAGCACATATACCCACTCCGGAGGCATCACATTCAATCTCAAAATTTTTCATAAAGTCAGGAAGTAAAAGAATATGGGCAGTGATAAGCTTCTGTTATAAGGCTGAAAATGCCTTCTCTTGTGCTTCCTCCCATCTGAATCCTACATCCTTCTTGACAACTTCTGTAAGTGGCGCTGCAATAGTACTGAAGTCTTGCACAAATCGCCTGTAGAACCCTGCTAGTCCATGAAAGCTCCTGACTTCTGCCACGTTTTTGGGTGTTGGCCACTCCTTGATAGCCTTGACCTTCTCATCGTCCACTCTAACTCCTTCTGGAGGTATCTCTTCTGGAAATACATTCTTGTACTCCTCTATAATCTCTATCATCTCGCGTGGAAGTTCTCCTGATGACTTAGTACTGGTGAGTGTCTCCTTATACACAAACATGAATGTGGTCATCTCTGGGTCAAATAGCTTGTTGAACTCGCTGTGATTGATGTACAGGCTGTGAGACACTTTCTCTGTATCCTTGCGGTTCATGTGAAGCTGGACCTTGTAGATTTCGCTGGGTGTAAGTGGTAAAAGAGTGACCTTGCGTCCTTTGAACTCAAATGACTGCTTGTTGGTATACCCATCATGAAACACTCCTCTGTCGAACTGCCATGGTCTTCCTAAAAGGATATGACTTGACTTCATTGGAATCACATCACAAAGCAGCTCATCCTCATATTTCCCAATCGCTAGTTTCACCATCACTTGCTGCGAGACTGTTAAAGCTCCTTTGTTGTTCAACCACTATAGCTGATAAGGTCTTGGATGTGAAGTCGTCTTGAGATTCAGCTTCTGTACCATCTCTTCACTAGCTGCATTAGTACAGCTACCACCATCAACGATCAAGGTGCAGACCTTGTCTTGAACCATACACCTGGTGTGGAATAGGTTCTCACGCTGCCCTCTGTCATCTGGATGAATCTGAACACTTAAAGCTCTGCGTGTTACTAGCATCTCTCCCATGACTGCTGGTTCACCTTCTTCACCGAATTCAGACTCGGGTTCACTCTCTGAACTGTCTACTGGCACAATCTATCCTCCTTCTTGAAGAAGAAACATCTTCTTGTTAGGACAGTCTCTGGAATAATGCCCCATTCCTTGGCATTTGAAACACCTGATATGACTTGTAGAGGTGCTACTCTTGGGCTTGAAATCGATTTTAACTTCCTCTTTGACTGTGGCTGTCACGGGTTTGTTGTCCTTGGTGAAGGCGAGTTTACTGAACTCTCTTGGGTTGGGAATGCTAGGCGTAAACGTTGACTTCACTCCCTTTCTCTTGATCTGTGATTCAATTAGCTCTGCCTTATGTACCATTTCTTGCACATCTTCATAGTTCTGCAGCTCTATCTTGTCTTGAATCTCTCTGTTCAAACCTCCAAGAAACCTAGACATAACCATGTCTTCACTTTCTCTCAGATCAGCCCTGATCATAAGCGTTTCCAGCTCCTGATAGTAGTCTCTAACAGACTTAGTGCCTTGAATGAGACGCCTAAGCTTGTTAAGAATCTCTCTCTGGTAATGTGTAGGCACAAACTTCTTTCTCATCTGCGTGACTAACTGTTCCCATGTTGTGATAGCAGGCTCTCTCTGTCGATGTCGAGTAAGTACCAGCTGCTCCCACCACAACAAAGCATAGCCATTGAATTCGGATATGGCTATCTTCACCTTGTTCAACTCATAGGTACCTTGAACTTGAAAGTTCGACTCCATCTTCCTTTCCCAGNCTACCACCATCAACGATCAAGGTGCAGACCTTGTCTTGAACCATACACCTGGTGTGAAATAGGTTCTCACGCTGCCCTCTGTCATCTGGATGAATCTGAACACTTAAAGCTCTGCGTGTTACTAGCATCTCTCCCATGACTGCTGGTTCACCTTCTTCACCGAATTCAGACTCGGGTTCACTCTCTGAACTGTCTACTGGCACAATCTANTCTCCTCATTGTCTCTTGACTATGATCTGAAACTTCTTCTTCTTCAGAACACTCTCTATCTGTCTCAATGTATATTCGATGTCCAGCTACTTGTTCAGCTCGTCGTGGATGTATGTGATCTCTGCCAGTTCTTTNTTCTTGTTAGGACAGTCTCTGGAATAATGCCCCATTCCTTGGCATTTGAAACACCTGATATGACTTGTAGAGGTGCTACTCTTGGGCTTGAAATCGATTTTAACTTCCTCTTTGACTGTGGCTGTCACGGGTTTGTTGTCCTTGGTGAAGGCGAGTTTACTGAACTCTCTTGGGTTGGGAATGCTAGGCGTAAACGTTGACTTCACTCCCTTTCTCTTGATCTGTGATTCAATTAGCTCTGCCTTATGTACCATTTCTTGCACATCTTCATAGTTCTGCAGCTCTATCTTGTCTTGAATCTCTCTGTTCAAACCTCCAAGAAACCTAGACATAACCATGTCTTCACTTTCTCTCAGATCAGCCCTGATCATAAGCGTTTCCAGCTCTTGATAGTAGTCTCTAACAGACTTAGTGCCTTGAATGAGACGCCTAAGCTTGTTAAGAATCTCTCTCTGGTAATGTGTAGGCACAAACTTCTTTCTCATCTGCGTGACTAACTGTTCCCATGTAGTGATAGCAGGCTCTCTCTGTCGATGTCTAGTGAGTCCCAACTGCTCCCACCACAACAAAGCATAGCCATTGAATTCAGATATGGCTATCTTCACCTTGTTCAACTCATAGGTACCTTGAACTTGAAAGTTCGACTCCATCTTCCTTTCCCAGTCTAGATAAGTCTCTGGATCATTGGTACCATGGAACGAAGGATACTGAATCTTGAGATGATTCAGCTGCTGCCTCAAAGGATCATAATCCCTGCCGTGATCTCTGTTTCTGTTTCTCCTCATTGTCTCTTGGCTATGATCTGAGGCTTCCTCTTCTTCTGAATACTCTCTATCTGTATCAAAGTATATTCGATGCCCAGCTACTTGTTCAGCTCGTCGTGGGCGTGTAGGATCTCTACCAGTTCTTCGATGCTCTCTTTCTGTGCTTTGAGTGTTTCTTCTCTGATTGAAACAAGTCTCTCTTCCCCCAGTAGGTGACTTAGCTGTTCTGATCCGTGTATGTTTGGAAGAAGCTCCCACGTGTGCCTTTCCTTTAGCTAAGCGGAGAGCCTCATTAGGACTAGGCGGTTCTGAAGAACTCTGATCTGAAGCGCTAGTTGCTTGAGCTATATCTTTGATCTGCTTCTCAAACTTGTTACTGAGCTGCTCCATCTGTTGCTGGAACTGAGTAGACATTGTCTTGTTTGCTTCTGTTATTTGCTTAGCCATGGCTTGGTTCAAAGCTTCCATAGCTTCTGGAGAAAGCTCCATTGTACTTGCAAATTAAAGAAAAAACTCGAAGTAAAATTTTCCTTGAATGAGAAAAACGAAAATAAACTCTGAAACTCTGAATTTGAAACAGAAAACACGACTGCAGACCTAATGTCGAGCTAGACTATTAGAAAAAAAAAATCGAACAATACCAACCCTATAATGAACAAAATTCGAAATAACTAACCCTAATTGCAGTCTAATTCGAAACAACACCAAAACTAAATCCTAAACTCACAGAACTCGATCTAAACACCAATGAACAACGAAAACAAACCCTAAAACTAGACAAACGAAATAAATCAAGCCACAACGAGATTAGGGTTTTTAGAATCGCTTAGCCTTTGGCACAGAGTTGACTCTGATACCACATAATACGATCTCCCTAGGATAGAACTCCGATGAAAGGCTGAGGATAGGTGATAGGTGACGAGATCTGGTTGATGATGATGGGCGAATGACTTTGAGTGATGATGTGTGAAGATCGAATGATGAAAACAGTGGTTCGATGGAAATAGATGTTTAGGTGGTTGTATGGATTGGAACAAAGTGAAGAGTTTCTGAATCACAAAGTGTATAGAAACCCAGAAATCAAGAACGCATTCTAGAATTCAAAGTGAGGAAAAAGTGTGACAATACTTGTTCATACAACTTCTTCCCTACCAAACAAGGAGGCGTGGCTTTTGGGTTTTATAATAAACCCTAGGGTTCGACACTCCAAATAAAACAACAAGGCGTGTAAAGGAAATAAGAAAAACAACGAAGCGTTTAAGTGATCTGTAGTAGTACAGAAGCCACTTGTATTAGTACATTATTCCCCATTGGTAATGACTTCTAGATAACTCGACGTAGTGATCCATTTGCCTCATTAAAAACCATACCGAGAAAACCCAGTGGGACAAAACTCAGCTATGGGAAAAAGAGTACAAACTTCACACCTAAGTTATCTAGTTATCATTACCGGGTGAAGTCTTCAGGGTGGATATGTTGAAGACTTGGATCCTCGGTAGATTGAATGACCCGTCAGCTATGAGTGCATGAGCTTCCTTGGCCATCTCCTTAGCTCTTGAACGAGTGATCCTACCCACGATCTCCGGTTTCTCTGCAGCTTCTGTCTCCTTGCTGGCCACGATCATATCATTAGTAGAAACAACTCCTGGTTGCCAACTATAATTCTGGAAGCACCTAAACCAATTAGACCTACGACTCTTCAGGTGAAGAACCTTATTGACCTCCTTTGGCAAATTAAGTGTATCTATGTAATATGTAGGCCAAATCTTTTGTATCCGAGCTTGTTAGAAACAAAAGAGATCCACTAACATCCTTTAAGTAGTTACATGTCGAAATTGGTTCTGATTTGATCTGTGTGTTAAGATATTTGGCTCAGATGTGAAATTGGAACTGGGATAGATCCACTGACTTAAAATATCCATATCATTCACATATGAAATGATATTAATGTGATTCCAATTCTTTGTGGTTCTGGAGTGGATCAAGATTCCAGAACATTATTGTTCATAGCTTGAATCCTTCTAACATGGTTGGAATCTTCCGTTGAATGCTCGTAGGTCCAAATCGCGTAGCCATGAGTTCCCCGGATTTGTAAAATGAATGCCTCCTTCATTTGAACTCTGATTGGACTGATTACACTTCGACATATGCTCTAGATGAGGTAAGAATGTATCCTAAATAGTCGTTTCGCTAGAATAAATGATCTTCGACTTCGTTAGTGTTGTACAAGACTCAAGAATCTTCTTGGATGGTCTCATGATCATATCATAAAATTATATTTTTAGTGTTTTGATGGTAGTAGTGGTAGAGGAGGATGGTGGTGGCCAGCGGCCGACGGCCAAGGGTGGTGGTAGCCAGTGACCGGAGGTGGCAATGATTGGTGGTTGGTGGCCGTAGGTGGCAATGGTCGGTGGTCGATGGCAAAAGGTGGTGCTTTCCGCATTAGCGCTATCCCGTGGCCGGAGGTTGCGATGGAAAGTGGTGGCGGTGGCGGTTGCCAGCAGTCGCAGGTGATGGTTGCCGGCAGTGGGGGAGGTGGAGAAGAACCTTATAACCATGATTGGTTATTGCAATGAAGGTGAAAAAATGGTGGTTATATATGAGTACATGGCTAACGGAAACTTAAAACAACATGTCTTAGGTTTTTAAAATCTAGTTCTCGTTTATATTCTTCTTCAAATACAGTAATACAAAATATCTCAGTTACAATATTGTCTTGTGCACATAACAGTACAACAGTTTTTAGCTGGGTAGATAGACTCAGGATCGCGGTCGATGTTTCACAAGGTTAGTTATTTGAATTACACTCCTGGTTTGGACAGAAACTATCTCCCTCTATCTTGGAGTTATGTTTCTATAACAAAGCTATATGTTATTGCAAATGACTTATAGGACTTTAATATTTGCATACTAGTTGCACCCCGCCGATCATTCATAGAAACGTCAAGTGTACAAATGTATTCTTAGATTGAAAGTTCAATGCAAAGTTAGGAGGTTTTGGCCTTTCGAGAGCGTTTGATGCAACAGAGGGAAGACATTTGAATACAGCTATCACCGGGACTCCAGGATATGTTGACCCCGAGTAAGCTCGGATCTTCCTATCATCCAAAAATAAAATGTGTCTCCTCTCTATTTGTTGGTTTCTTCAGATAATGAGATCTCATCTTTCATTGCAGGTATTACACAACAAACATGTTAACCGAGAAGAGCGATGTGTACATTTTTGGTGTAGTTCTATTAGAGATTGTTGATATATCATGGTTTTTACGGTTTTTAACCATGATATAAGTGTGCTTTTTTGAGTCTTTTCATTTGTTTCTAGGTTGTTTTTGAGTCTTTACAGGTTATTTAGGAATTTGGCACATAAGGAACAAAGTGGAGCAATTTGGATGACTTTGGAGCATTTTACAGAAGGAAAAGAACTTGGAGTCGGATCAGAGTAGGAGCATCGGTCGACACCGATGTCTATCCGACAAGAGAAAGAAGAAATTGGAAGTTTTACAATTTTACCCAAAGTTTTCCTAAATTGCAACACAAGTCTCTGACATGTTTTAGGACATATATATAGTGTTTTTGGGTTTTAGAAAACCCTGAAGTTTTATTTTCTGCAACCCTATGAGATTTTGAGAGCTTTTGGGAGAGAGAGATCTGAACTACTTTGAGAGAAGAATTCTTGAACTCCCTCTTTACTCTTTTAATTTCAATTGCTTATTATTCAGAATTATGTTTTGTTCTTTATTAAACATGTCTCAGTAGTTTGCTTGTTAGGTTCAGGGTTTTTCACATGGATTTTATGATTTATTAGATCTGTTTATTTAGGATTCTTTATATTTCTAGATCTTCATCATAGATTTTTGATTAGTCATCTGGATTTTAGATCTTAGGATTATTGATTGATATGAGAATATAATTGATTTTCCTGATAAAATATTTTGATGAGCAAAATTACTTCTTGCAAAGAGATTTGATTTAGTAATTTTGTGAACAATCTAAACTTGTTTTTAAAGCTGATTTTTAACCTAGAATTTTACAAAGAAATTTGAATTTTCTGATTTTAAATTTAGATAATATTTGCAGTGAGAACTGATTTATTTTACAAAAGAGTTTAGAGTTCTAGATCTGATTTTTAATTGCTTGAATCCTAATTAATTTATTGATTTAATATGTTGTAATTTCCTGAGAAATTCCCTGGACCTAGCTTTTTGATCTTCAGAATTTACAACAGTTTTATTTAATATTTTGCATTGCTTTTCTTTATTTAAATCAACTTGTTTAGCTTAATTATAAAACTCTATAATTTATTGTGTAGACTTGAGTCCTTGTGGAATTCGACCCCTAAGTATTACAGTGACCTCTTAATTTGAGAGAGTAGCTCTAGGGTTTAATTTGAGCATATCAAATTTTGGCGCCGTTGTCGGGGACTCTTTGATTTACCATTAGATTTGAGTTTTGTATTTCGTCTAAGTTTTTCTTTTTATTTTTCTACTTACACGTTTTTGTTTTTCTTCTCTTTGGTGTTTCAGGTACATGCTTAATAAGCCTCACACAAGGAGCAACAAGACTAATCCTACTGTGAATCTTTCAAACCAAGAGTTGGGAAAACTTTAGCGTGAGAACAGAAAAGCAGCCNGATGCAAAATGGAGCAATTTGGATGACTTTGGAGCATTTTACAGAAGGAAAAGAACTTGGAGTCGGATCAAAGTAGGAGCATCGACCGACACCGAAAGAGCATCGGTCAACACCCATGTCTATCCGACGAGAGGNGCAATGAGCAGAGCCAAAAGCTTGATGCAGAGGGCAATGTGATTGTTGAACCTGTTGTCAACCAACAAGCTGTTGCCAATGAGGAGGTTAACCTTGGTATCGATCGACACCAACCAGAGGGCATCGATCGACACCCACCTCCAGCAGACGTACGTGGAGCTTCCAACCACGTCCACAACTCGGTTCGAAGACAGGATCAAAACAGGGATCTGATCAGGACTATTGCAGACTTCAACAGAGCTGATTTAATGTATGAAAACCACTATGCAATTGTTCCACTTCCATTTCCAAGGAATGACTTTGAGCTGAAGCCTGCATACTTCTAGCTAGTTGGACAAAGACCCTTCTCTAACCTGCCAAATGAGAAAGCTTTGGAACATATTGAGCACTTTGAAGACTTGGTGACTAGTATCAAGGCCAATGGAGTAACTGAAGACTACATCTACTGCAAGCTTTTCCCATATTCACTTGCAGGAGATGCATCTCAGTGGTTGAAACAGTTGCCAGCCAGATCTTTGACCTCTTGGCAACAAGCAAAGGTGGCTTTTCTCAACTACTTTTATGATGATGCAATGTCAGATGAGCTGAGAGTCAAGCTGTCCTCCTTCAAACAGAGACCAGATGAGGCTTTCAAGGCAGCTTGGGTGAGATTCAAGGCCTATCAGAGGGACTTTCCACACCATAGATTTTCAAGAGTGCAGCTGTTGAGTATCTTTTTCAGAGGAATTGACTGGGAATATCTGCTGGCTTTGGATGTTGCAAGCCATGGGAACTTCAAGACAAGATTTCCAGAAGATGCTGAAGCTTTGATTGAGAATTTGGCTTCCAGCAATAGCACTAAGAGAGCAGATACTGAAAGGAAGAGATTGCATGGAGGATTTGATTCAAATCAGCTAACTTCTGTTAATGATGCAAAATGGAGCAATTTGGATGACTTTGGAGCATTTTACAGAAGGAAAAGAACTTGGAGTCGGATCAAAGTAGGAGCATCGACCGACACCGAAAGAGCATCGGTCAACACCCATGTCTATCCGACGAGAGGAAGAAGAAATTGGAAGTTTTACAATTTTACCCAAAGTTTTCCTAAATTGCAACACAAGTCTTTGACGTGTTTTAGGACATATATATAGTGTTTTTGGGTTTTAGAAAACCCTGAAGTTTTATTTTCTGCAACCCTGTGAGATTTTGAGAGCTTTTGGGAGAGAGATCTGAACTACTTTGAAAGAAGAATTCTTGAACTCCCTCTTTACTCTTTTAATTTCAATTGCTTATTATTCAGAATTATGTCTTGTTCTTCATTAAACATGTCTGAGTAGTTTGCTTGTTAGGTTAAGGGTTTTTCACAGGGATTTTATGAATTATTAGATCTGTTTATTTAGGATTTTTTATCTTTCTAGATCTTCATCATAGGTTGTTCTTAATGCTAGATCTTTGATTAGCCATCTTGATTTAGATCTTAGGATTATTGATTGATATGAGAATATAATTGATTTTCCTGATAAAACTTTTTTATTAGCAAAATTACTTCTTGCAAAGAGATTTGATTTAGTACTTTTGTGAACAATCTGAACCTGTTTTCAAAGCTGATTTTTAACCTAGAATTTTGCAAAGAAATTTGGATTTTTCTNAGAGAGCAGATACTGAAAGGAAGAGATTGCATGGAGGATTTGATTCAAATCAGCTAACTTCTGTTAATGATGCAAAATGGAGCAATTTGGATGACTTTGGAGCATTTTACAGAAGGAAAAGAACTTGGAGTCGGATCAAAGTAGGAGCATCGACCGACACCGAAAGAGCATCGGTCAACACCCATGTCTATCCGACGAGAGGAAGAAGAAATTGGAAGTTTTACAATTTTACCCAAAGTTTTCCTAAATTGCAACACAAGTCTTTGACGTGTTTTAGGACATATATATAGTGTTTTTGGGTTTTAGAAAACCCTGAAGTTTTATTTTCTGCAACCCTGTGAGATTTTGAGAGCTTTTGGGAGAGAGATCTGAACTACTTTGAAAGAAGAATTCTTGAACTCCCTCTTTACTCTTTTAATTTCAATTGCTTATTATTCAGAATTATGTCTTGTTCTTCATTAAACATGTCTGAGTAGTTTGCTTGTTAGGTTAAGGGTTTTTCACAGGGATTTTATGAATTATTAGATCTGTTTATTTAGGATTTTTTATCTTTCTAGATCTTCATCATAGGTTGTTCTTAATGCTAGATCTTTGATTAGCCATCTTGATTTAGATCTTAGGATTATTGATTGATATGAGAATATAATTGATTTTCCTGATAAAACTTTTTTATTAGCAAAATTACTTCTTGCAAAGAGATTTGATTTAGTACTTTTGTGAACAATCTGAACCTGTTTTCAAAGCTGATTTTTAACCTAGAATTTTGCAAAGAAATTTGGATTTTTCTGTTTTAAATTTAGAAAATATTTGCAGTGAGAACTGATTTATTTTACAAAAGAGTTTAGAGTTCTAGATCTGATTTTAATTGCTTTAATCCTATTTAATTATTAATTTAATATTTTGTAATTTCCTGAGAAATTCCCTCGACCTAGCTTTTTGATCTCCTGAATTTACAACAGTTTTATTTTAATATTTTGCAATGCTTTTTTTTATTTAAATTAACTTGTTTAGCGTAATCCTAAAACTCTATAATTTATTGTGTAATCTAGAGTCCTTGTGGAATTCGACCCCTAAGTATTACAGTGACCTTTTAATTTGAGAGAGTAGCTCTTGGGTTTAATTTGTGCATATCAATTTTTACTACAAAACCGGCAATCATAAAAAATGAGGAAAGGATGCATATAAGTCAACGGGTTGTGTCTTTTCTCTTAGAGATAACATTTTAGAGATTCTTGACCCGATTCATTACGGGAACTATGATCCAAACTCTACATTCAAGATCGTGGAAATAGTTGTGGCTTGCGTTTGATGAAATTCTGGCGAGATACTGATAAGGTTCATTAGACGTTTTATCGAAAAACGAAGAAGCTGGGAGTGGCGAGTGACGAGAAGGATGGAGAAGCATTCACCCTGGACTACTAAGTTGGTTGGTGCGATTAGTAGATCTTCCAATGTGATTCTACTAGACTCAGGACCATCTCATAACTTTATCACTCTTACTTGGCTGTTTGGTTGAAGTTGAGAAGTTCCTCTGATAGTTGTTTGGAGGTGTTGTTAGGAAATGGTATGCCAATGTATGGTTTTGGAGTTTAAAAAAATGTCAAATTAACTTTGGCAGGAGTGGAGATTCAAAATGACTTTATCACTCTGGAGTTAGGTGGTGTAGATGTGATATTGGGAATTCAGTGGTGCAAGACCCTGACTCAAACGTCTCGGCTTCCGCAATCACAACTTTCGTTCGGCCCCATTCCCGCCCGAACATCCATTGATTTGACCAGTTTACTTAGCTTTAGCTAATGGCCTTGCTTTGTAAACCTTTATACTTAACGGAATTTAACTTTACCCTTGACCCATCCCTTTGTGACTTAGCCATACAATCAACCAACATTAGAGATGGGGACTTACCCTTGACCCATCCCTTGGTTAACATTGATCGGTTGCGCTATCGGCTTCCCGAACAATTCATGTTCCCGAAGCTTGGCACTTGACGTGCCATTAGTTGACCTATCGGTCATATCATCCACTGACCTATCGGTCATACCTTTGAACCTCCATCAAGTCATCAATCTTCGTATTAGAACCACGTCGATCAAACATCGACGTCTAGAAACTTGATCTTCTACAAATCTTTCTCTTTTCTGGACTTGGTCATTTTTCCTTGATCTACGTCTTTCCCGACACAATCTTTTTCCCTTAATCTTGGACAGTCTCCGAATAGATCAAGTCTTTTCCCACCCAAGTTCCATCCCGACTAGGACAATTTCCCGACCATGGTCCTTTCCGGAAGCTATTGTTATTCTCGACCGTTGGTTGTATTTTCCCTGACCTTTGGTCAGTATTTCCCGACCTTTGCTGGTCGATATTTTCACGACCCTTGGTCAATATTTCCTGATCTAGGCTGGTCAGTATTTTTTTTACCTTTAGTTGATATTTCTCTGGAACCTTTGGTCCATGTTTTCCCGACCTTTTTTGGTCGACGTTTTCCTGACTTTTTGGTCAATAATTTCTCTCAACCTTTGGTCAATGCCTTCCCAACCTTCTGGTCTATGTTTTCCCGACATTCTCGTCGATATGTTATGTGTTTGACATTTTGAACAATCACTCGATTTACAAACACATCTTGGCAAATGTTTTCTCATTCTCAAGTATGTTTTCGATCTTATAAGAGATTTCCATTTCGTTCGAACACATAGCATAATTGCATACGTCCTCATAGGATCGCGTGTGCTCTGAAACCAACTTGCAAGACCCTGACCCCAACGTCTCGGTGTCTGCAATCATGTCTTTTTTTTGCCCCATCTCCGGCCAAACAACCATTGATTTGACCAGTTTACTTATCTTTAGCTTATGGCCTTGCTTTGTAAACCGTAACGTAGCGAAATGTAACTTTACCCTTGATCCATCCATTTGTGACTTAGCCATAACACCAACCAACCCCATACGCTTTGCACACATTAGAGATAGGGACTTATAATCCCATTGGTTAACAGTGATCGGTTGCAATATCGGCTTCCCAAACCACTCGTGTTCCCAAAGCTTGGCAATAGACGTGCCGTTAGGACCTATCGTTCATATCATCCATTGACCTATCGCTCATATCATCCATTGACCTATCAGTCATACCTTCGAACCTCCATAGTCTCATCGATCTATGTATCAGAGCCAGGTCCGACCGATCGATCCGACCTCATAATTGAATCGTCGATCAAACACCGACCAGGCCAATACTTCCGAACAACTTGTTGACCACCCGACCAGTCAATCCAACCTATGGCTCAACTTGTCGATCATTTGATTACCCGATCCGACTAGCAATTGAGTCACTGATCAATCCTTGATTGATCCGCCCATTGGCACGGATAGTCGATGACCTTTCAATGGGTCTGACTCTATGATTGAACCGTCAGTCATCCTGCGATCAGTTCAACCTGATTGTCCAACCGTCGCTCGTCTCATCGTACCTTCGATAGAGAGGTAGCATGCGTATCAGTTCGGACTCGAGGTACTCGCCGAGCTGCACCCCCTTTTCTTCTTAGGCATAGATGGACAATGGATGGATGATGGTGTTCTGAATGGCTTGGGCGTCCATCCTTTATATAGGACGCGAACAGGTGTGTTCCATGAAAGGATACGCCCATTCCTCGCCCATTTTTGTTGGGTCGCGTCTCTTCGAAGAGTCGCACCTTTTTATTATAACCGCTTGTGCTCTCGAGCTACCGCAGTGCTCCAGCTCATGTGTTAGCTGGCCGAGCCATCCAGCTGGGCCGGCACTGGATCAGTTCACCGAGCTAAGTTAAGTTGTCGGCCAGCTCGTCGAGCTGAGCTAGCTGACATTACAGCTGGTGTGGTTAACCTCAGCTGAGCTGACTAGTCCTTCGAGCTTGTTAAGCTCGTCCAGCTTATATTCCTGCTGGTTAAGCTAGTAGTTTAGCTACTTAAACTCATCTAGCTGTCATTTTTCTTAAAACAAATTGCCCTCCTTTAGGATTGCGGAATAGGAGTGTTACAAGTGGCTGGAGAATTTGGGAAAATGTGAGATTGAATGAAAGTTACAAGAATGGCATTTTACTTACCAAGGTAAAAGGGTTACGTTGCTTGGTGATGCAGGACTTCATTTCCCTCGTCTGTCTCTTAAGTCGATAGTGCCACCATTTAGTTCGAGTAGCGATAATGGTCAGGTTTTGACACTTGCATTTGCCACTGTCTCAGACGTTCACAAGCAGATAGATATGGCTTTGTCTACATTTCTTGATAGTTTTGCTTGTCTTTTTGCTGTGCCATCGGCTTTACCTTTGGTTCGTTGGCTTGTGTATGCTATACTTTTGAAACCAGGGTTCAGTCTATCACAATAAGACTCTATCGCTATCCACACGCTACTAAAAAAATTCATGGAGAAAATTGTTTAAGAAATGTTGCAGTCGGGGATTATTCGCCCTAGTACCAACCCATTTTCTAGTCCTATCTTGTTGGTGAAAAAGCAGGAATCCTCTTGGAGGTTCTGTGTAGATTATAGAGCTCTAAATCGGACAACAGTACCGCACAAGTTTCCAATTCACATTATTGATCAACTTCTTGATGAACTTCATGGTTTTGTGATTTTCTCTAAGATTGATTTATGATCATGTTATCATCAGATTAGGATGAAGGAAGAAGATGTTAAGAAGACAGCTTTCAGAACCTTGGAGGGATATTATGAATTCTTGGTCCTGCCCTTCGGCCTCACTAATGCAGCGGCTACTTTTCAATCTTTGATGAACAAGGTATTTAAGCCGTTTTTGAGGAAATTTTTGGTTGTTTTCTTTGATGATATACTGGTCTACAGTCTCTAGTTACATGTTGAGCATTTGGAGAAGGTGTTACAAGTGTTACAAGCTCATCAGCTATTTGCTCATATCAAGAAACATTTGTTTGGAGCACTTCAAGTGGAGTATTTGAGTCACATCATCACATCAGCTATTTGCTAAGACATAAGCAATGTTGCAGTGGTCGACTCCTACAAATATTAAGCGATTGGGTGGTTTTTTTGGGCTCACTAGTTATTACCGTATGTTTGTGCAGGGATATGGTACCATTGATCGGCCTCTGACTGATTTACCCAAGAAAGATAAGTTTATGTGGTCAGACTTGGCTTAACGATCCTTTGCGAGTCTCAAACAGGCCATGGCTTTGGTTCTAGTTCTTGGTCTTCCAAATTTTGATAAAGTTTTCATTATCGAAACTGATGCTTCAAGAGCTAGTGTGGGTGTTGTGTTGATGCAGGACAAACATTCTCTTGCCTATTTTATTCATGGTTTGACAGCGAGAGAACAGTTGAAACCGAACTATGAGAGGGAACTTATGGTTATTGTCATGGTTGTTTTGAAGTGGAAACATTACCTGTTAGGTATACGGTTTGAGGTTCATACTCATTAGAGGAGGCTGATGTTTTTGTTGGAACAGAAGGAAGTTAACATGGAGTATCAGTGTTGGCTTACTCGGTTGTTGGGGTATGATATGGACATTGTGTATAAACCAGGTGTGGAGAATAAAGCTGTGGATGGGTTATCTTGCGTTCCTCATTATATCTCAGTTTTATTTTTGGCTTTGACAGTTCCCTCAGTGCTCCAACTACAAGATATGTTTAAGAAGATTGATGACGAGGTCTCTCTACAGGAACTTCTCAATCAGTTTAAGGCTGATGGTTCTGTTGGTGAAGAGTACACAATGGTGGAAGGGCGTTAATGGTTTAAAACCCGTTTGGTGATTCCCAAAACATAGGTTTTTATTCTGGTGATTCTTCAGGAATTTCATGATAGCCAGGACATTGGTGGTGTGTTGAAAACTTTAAAGCGTATTCAAGCTTATTTTCATTAGGAGGGTATGCAAAAGGATATTCAGAAATATGTGGCAGCATGTGTGGTTTGTCAGATTCATAAGTACTTTACCCTGTCTCCAGCTGGTCTTTTGCAACCTTTACCCATCCCTACTGCTATTTGGGAAGATGTTTCTTTGGATTTCATTGATGGTTTACCAATGTCTGGTGGTGTGAATGTTATATTGTTGGTGGTTGATCGACTTAGCGAGCGAGCTCATTTTATTGGTCTCAAACATCCTTTCAAGGCTTTGGATGTGGCTAATAAGTTCATTTCAGAGATTGTAAGGCTTCATGGGTTTCCTAAGTCCATCGTTACGGATCGTGATAGGGTGTTTTTGAGTGAAGTTTGGAAGGACCTTTTCCGGTTATCTGGTACTAAGCTGAAGCATAGCACCGCTTACCATCCCCAAACAGACGGTCAAACGGAGGTTCTGAAATGCTGTTTAGAGACCTATCTCCGGTGTTTCGCATCCAGCCATCCTCGTACTTGGCACCATTTTTTGGGTTGGGAGAAATAGTCTTATAACACTGCTTATCATTCTGCTCTCAAGACGTCCCCATTCAACGTGATGTATGGCAGAGAACCTCCACATTTGTTCAAGTTTGAACCGGGTTCTACGAGTAATTGAGATCTTGAAGTGCAATTGAGAGAAAGAGATATGATGTTATCTCGGATTCAGGGGAACCTTCAGTGTGCTCAGGAACTCATGAAACGTTCTGCTGATAAGCATCGTCGTGTTATTGAATTTGCGGTGGGGGAATGGGTTTATCTTAAGTTGCAACCCTATCGTCAGTTTACACGGTGGTGTGTCATAAGTTGGCAGCCAAATTCTTCGGTCTATTCTTGGTGTTGGAGAGGACTGGGTCTATGGCTTACCGTTTTACAACTTCTGGCGTCTTCTAAAATTCATGATGTTTTTCATGTTTCTCAGCTTTAGGCAGTGGTTGGCGATAACCATTGAATGGGGGAGGAGCTATGGTTTCTGAAGACCATCGTGGAGGTGCGTTTTTTCAGATACTGGGTTCGTGAATTCCTTGTGAAGTGGGAGGACAAGGATACATCTTTCAATTCATGGATGACTTCGAAGGATTTTGTGATTTTGTATCCGACGTTCAGCGGTTCAGGCTTGAGGCAAGCTCGTTCTC
>NC_025687.1:25512162-25541915 GCF_000633955.1 Camelina sativa | reverse complement strand
GGGGGGGGGGAGGGGGGGAAGTATTGATAAGGTTCATCAGACGTTTTATCGGAAAAGGAAGAAGCTGGGAGTGGCGCGTACAAGAAGGATGGAGAGGCGCGTGGCGAGAGTAGTGGCGAAGCGCGTGACACTCGTGTGTGGGATCTGGGCAAAGACTCAACGTGAGATGGAGGGTTTGTTATTAGCTTTCTGAATTCAAATAAATATAGAGACATTGTGAGAGGAGTTCTCTTTATGCTTCATTTGTGGATTATTGGAACAAGCGATGTGCTTGAGAGTGATGTGCTCTTTGTAATTCCCGTGAGGCTAGGGTTGTAAACACTTTTCTGATATCAATCGATTACTTCCTCGGTGGTCGAGATTTATTCAGTTGTGTGTTGTGTTGTTCTTATTGTGAGAGTTGTTAAATCTTATCAGAGACCCGGCATGAGTCAAGTGGTGACGGCTCTTAAAGAGAGTTTGGCTGTAGAAGTTGAGAGGAAAATGCATATGCCCATTGTATCAACAGATTCAGTTGAAGAGCTTGCACTTGGCTTTGGTTCCAATCCACCTCCTCGTTTGAGATGATTATTTTATTTATTGATTTCATTTTTGTAATGTTTATGGTCTCTCGAATTTGGAATAGCCAAAACAAAAAAAAAGTCGTTGTTCATGCATGTTTGATCCAGATATGAGGATTTCTTACATTTTATATAGTTTTGTTCTGATTATTGAGCATCAAGCGTGGGGGCACAAAGTTTCCAAGAGCTTTACTTGTGACCTAAGTAACTGCGAGTAGTTACACGGAACCATGATTGACATTTTGGATAAGTAGATGATGAGATGAGATGCAACTATGGCATCAAAGTTCATCTTTCATGTAACTCTTATTTGGCGATGAAGAAGACTCAAGAAGATATCTTGTGGCCAAGGAAGCAAGAAGGGAAGCACCATAAGGGAGTACTTCTTCATTAACTTCAAAATACGGAGAGTGAGGGTTCGGCATCGCTGGATGATTTTTGTTCTGCATTCCAACAAAGCTAAAATGTCCCGGGATTGCTTCCTGGTAGAAAGCGAAATCCTCTGATACCATCACGGGTTGTGTCGCAACAAAATTCTCAGCCCCTAGCATATCCACTGCAATGCTCTTATAAAAAGGGTGCAAATCTTTGTTGTTCACAGTCGGCGGGAAAGGAGGAAATACATCTTCAAGAAAGTCAACTGTTGCATTGCACATGCTCACGCTTGCTTGCGTTGTGATAACCTGAGAAAACATTCGACTCGCGTTTAAAAGTTCGATCTCGAGAGAGGAAAGGAAGACAAAAGTCTCAGACTAATTAATGAAGATCACTGACCTGCTCAATTCTTTGCTTAATTTGCGCAAAACTTGTAGGTGAAAGGGCTCGGAATGTGCCACCGATAGTAACAAAGTCAGGAATGACATTAAAGGCATCACTGCCTTCAAATTTAGCAACTGTAACCACCTGTAAGCACTCAAAATCAACCCACATGCTATATAATATGAATACCTTGAAGAGCCAAAGATAATAAATAAAATAAAACTATACCTGCGAGTCTAAAGGATCTGCCTCTCGCGAAACGAGTTGTTGTAAGCTTTGAATAACATTTGAAGCTGCCAAAACTGGATCTATGGCGAATTGAGGAAGAGCTGCATGACCTCCTTTCCCGCTTATCTTAGCTTCGAAACGTCCACTACCAGCCATCAATAGACCCTCTCTTGAGCTCAGTTGACCTAACCCTAATAGATTCGAAACATGTAATCCAAAGATTGCTTCCACATTATCCATTACTCCAGCCTCCACGATTTTCTTTGCACCCGCTCCTCCTTCCTCCGCTGGTTGGAAAACAAGAACCACAGTACCCTGATGAAGAAAGTTTCCAGGTAAGTGTTAAGAAACCAAACAACATCGATATATATTTTCGAAAGATATCCAAATTAAAAGGATAAAAACAGTACACCACTGAACCTGTAGCTCGTCTTCGTGTTCTTTGAGCAATTTTGCAGCACCGAGGAGCATTGTAGTGTGAGCGTCATGTCCACAAGCGTGCATCTTCCCTGGAACCTTACTCATGTGTTCCCATTCTACCATTTCCTAAACAATCCAACTAATATAGCTTGTCATACAATTAAAACCACTAAGAAAATTACATAAGAACCAAATCCCACAGAGAAGTGAACTCATCAACAAATCTTTTAAATGATATTACAGAGACATAACCATATATCATCATGAAGAAAGGACAGAACAATGCAAAGTATCTAACATTAATAAAAAGCCACAAAAGAGTTCCATGAGAAGATGAGAGACCAAGTCAAATCACCCTCTCAACCAAATTTAAAAACATTGAAAATCAAATACATACCTGCATAGGAAGTGCATCCATATCAGCCCTTAAAGCAACAAAAGGGGCTTGACCAGTTCCGACATATCCAATAACACCCGTTACAGCAACTGGATACTTATAATTAGACACACCCATCTTTTTAAGTTCTGCTCTAACAAGCTTAGATGTCTCTACTTCCTCATAACCTAATTCTGGGTTCTCGTGGAGTCTCCTTCTGATTCCAACCATCCAATCGAAAAACTCATCTCTTTTAGCCAGACTAAGCAAGTTTTTTGGGATTTGAGATAACTCATTGGAGGAACATGAAATCAGAAAGGAATTGAGTAAGTGAAGGATCAAAACAAAAGAAACCAGTTTGCAGCCACTCATTGTGAACCAAAGAGATTTCTGCGCTATGGTGAAGTAAGCTGAAAACATGAAGGAGAAAATTGTATTTATAACCAAGAATAACTCACAAATTCTCTATAAACTTCATAAATATCTTGATATTTTCTTTCCTTTTCTTATTTTTTTTGTAATTTTCTTCGGTCCCAAGTCACCATAATAAAACATTCTTTAGTGCAATATAACACATCACCGAAATGGACCATCTATGTAGATGTATTTTTCAAACTTATTTGATGAGTTCAATGATTCATTCAAAATTTGTAAATGTCTAATATACACTTGTTTAGAATGAATCTCAAATAATGTTAATTTTCTATAGCTTTATTCTTTTATATTAAAAGATATGTTGCTGGCAAAGAATATTCTTGTTTAAATACACATGTGGGAATCATTGCTATCATGAAGGTGAAGATGTAATTTCATCCGCACTTATTTGGCATTATTATGACTTCAATTAAAAAATTTGATAATACAAACATAAGAAAATACAAATTTCGGATTTGCAAAACCTTTTTGCTTTTGTTTGGAGAATCATTTCATTTTCAGTTTAAGTTATTGTGACACGTGAAGGAAGAAACTAGACATTGAACGGTTTGTAATTACTGGACGGTGCGGTCCCCTTGATACGAATAGATAACGAATAGATAACTTTCATCCATTTTTTCAGATAACTTTTTCTTATTTGAAAAAAATGAAACATATTTCTCTTAATTCCCTAAAAACAAATTCCCAATTTTGGCCAAAACAATTTCAACTATGTCATATGACAAGCAATGTTCAAGAAATCGCCCTGAGTGGCCGCTTAGGCGGCGCTTAAACGCTAGGCGGCACATACCCATCCCGATTTCACTGTAAACGGCTGTATTATGCGGGTGGTTTAGTAAGGCGGGTGGAACGGCGATTAGGCGGGGTAAATCGGTTTAGTCCGCCTAGAGTCCCTTTATTTAACGACACCGTTTTAAGTTTTTTAGTGAAATATTTAAGCTGCGTTGTTTTGAGCTAACCTAGATAGAGAAAAAAAGCCACACAAATATAGAAGCTATTGTTCATCTTCTTCGATTTTGAAGTTCTCGTAAAGCGATCCTAACTGCTTCTCAATCTCCAATACTTAGTGCTCCAAAAACAATTCTCGTGTAAGTTCAAGTTGTGATTCTAATTATATTTTAAAAATTAATAATTTAGTCATCAAATTGTCGAATTTTAGTGTGCTTATGGTGATAGAATATGATATGAACGTGCTTCCTCGTGATCGTGAACCGTGACACTTAAGTTTACTAGTTTAGTAGTTTAGTAATAATAATTTGTATGAATATTTAATTGTCAAGTTTGTTTTCGTGACTGTTTTGTTTAATTGTTTTGTTTCTTTCCAAAATAGATGATGGCTTCGTCATCAACATCAGATTCTACTACAGTTCCTGAGACTACAAATTTGCAGAGAAAATCAAATGATGTTGGCTGGGAGTTTGGAATGTTGGTAAATCCCAAAAATTTGGACAAAATGAAATGCAAATTATGTGGAAAGGAGTTTTCTGGAGGAATACATAGATTGAAGCAACATGTTGCTAGAATACAAGGGAATGTTGCACCTTGCCCAAAATCTAAAAAAGAAGACCAGGAAAAGTGCAAGTTAGCAATTCTAGAAGCAAAAAATAAGAAGAAAAGAGTTCGAATGGCAGATCTGGAAACTAGAAAGACGGTAAATATTGATGAAAACCAAGAGGGGGATGAAGAAGTTATTGAGGTAGAAGGGATGGGAGCAAACAAAAGTGCTCGCATGCTTGGTCCTATAGATATATTTACTTCAAGCATCAATCCTGAAACTCCTAAAGGTCCAATATTGACACAACAACAACAACATATCAAGAATGTTATTGCAAAGGATAGATTACATGTGGTGCATCAATATGTTGTTAGATGGGTGTATTCTCATGGCATTCCTTTTAATGCTATTGCAAATGATGATTTTAAGAGAATGCTTGAGGCTGCTGGACAATTTGGACCAGGTGTTACTCCACCTAGTCAATATCAGTTGAGGGAGCCTTTGTTAAAGGAAGAGGTTGATCGAGTGAAAGGGTTTGATGAAAGAACAAGAAGATGAGTGGAAAGTGAACGGTTGTTCCGTTATGACAGATTCTTGGTCAGACAGAAAAAGAAGATCAATCATGAATTTGTGTATTAACTGCAAAGAAGGTACCATGTTTCTCTCCTCTAAAGATTGCTCTGATGATTCCCATACAGGTGAATATATATTTGCGTATGTCAATAAGTGCATCGAAAAATTAGGTGGAGATCATGTAATTCAAGTAGTAACAGACAATGCCACTAACAACATGGCTGCTGCAAAGTTGTTAAAAGAGGTGAGACCCACCATATTTTGGACTTACAATTACCTAACGATCATTGCGGGATAAGTGTTTAAAACTTTAAATTGCTAAAGACTTTTATAATGGTAAGAAACTAACCCGATTGCTGAACCGAATCTTGTTTCCTTTTTTGTTTCGATACTATCGAATTGCCAAACTTGGTTTAAGAGAAGTAAGCATAATGGCGATATACAATGATGATACAAGGAACAATGTACGTCCACTAGAAATGGCAACCAAAGATTCATTAATCTTCCATAAGCAAAGAACTTGTTAACCAGAATTGGAAATGCGGTATTGACTAACAGAGACAACAACAATAACCAAAATCATTCATCAACATCTCACATTCAGAAAAAATCTATTATTCATACGTGTTTTTAATGCAGCTTTTTAAGGTAAACTTTTCTCCTCAATTTATCCCATTTTCAATCAAGAAACAAAGATAGTCAAACACATCAAACCACATGATTTAAGCGATACTGGTTGGTTTCTATATAGCCAAACAGTACCAACTGATCCTCTTGTAACAGTCACTTGTTCTTGACACCATTAGGAAATGCAATGAAAATGCCTAAAGAACAATGTTTAGAAGAAAATGCCTTACTTTTTTTTTTTTTTTTAAATGTCCGAACTTAAGAGTAATTTCTAGACATCTAACAATGGAACAAGAGAAATCCGATTCCCCTAGGGACTGAAAAGAACTCAAACCTATCTTTATTCAATAATCTGTCACGTCAAAAATATGTTTAAAACCATCACAATACCTGTTTGATTAATTTATGATCAGATTCTGTCCATGATCATACTCTAAACACAAACACTTTATCAAAACAAAAACCACGAGCGACGAGTGGAAGATCTGTTAGAACCCAACTCAAGAATCTTGGGTGCAAGTTGCAGTAAGGGCTCCAATGCGCTTGGAGCAAACTTTCTAGCAAAGAGATAACAGATTTGAGACTTCTGATCATTGTAGAGGCAGGACTTGGCTCCCGGAAGCTTCTTGAGAAAACTTTCTGTTATATCAGCCTTGCCAAAAGTAGCTGGATGAGCACCACCACGTGACCAATCTGTCCATGTCATTGTCCGGTTGGCCAACGAAAGCCGATGTTTCATAGACAGCATTGTGGGAAAGTAATGTTCATCAACATAACATGGAGGTCTACAAAACTCTTTGAATTTGGGATAGTAAGTAGTGTCCTGAACAATCTCAACAGCGAGTTTCCGGTTAATTTCAAACCACTGAGACCCTTTTCGCCACTGGCTTAGTTTGACCTCTGGTTCCATTTCAGTCCGGTATCTACCTCTTCCATCAGGTCCTTCCTCATCAGCAGCACCCATGAAACTATATCTTGATTCAGAGACATAACTATAGATAAAGCCGAAACCGCGCAGAGGAATGCATGATTCAGACAGCAGAATGAACCATTCATTAGAGATATCGAGCAAAGCATTAGCCAAAAGCCTCCTTTCAGCGTCCCCCATACTCATCTCTCCCCATGCCACAGCCTATATAACCCCCAAAGATATTGTGAGGAACACAAGAAGCAGCAAGCAATCACACAAATAAATAAAAAAAGGTCGCAGGATTATTCTCTGAAACATAAATAACAGTTACCTGACTAGGGATATATCTTCTGTAAAACACAGATGACCTCGAAAAATCCGATTTGTAATAAGGCAATGCATGAACATAGATTGAGTAAAGACCCTCATATCCTTCAAAGAACCTCTCCCAGAGTGGAGCAAATGGTAAAGGACCTTTGCTGAGAAACATGAAAGCCAATTTAGGAACCCTTTTAAACGGATACCCATTTCTCTGTGGCTCCATCGAAGCACGCCAAAGCAATTCACTGTCATTCATCGTGTGCCAAACATTGGAAGGAGGCCTAATAAAGCTATCTAAAGTAACAGTCCCACGACCGTACATAGAGATCAACGTGGTTGGAGCCACAGGATCCAAATGTTGAATCTTCAAGAACTTGATCATGTGTATACTAACTACTGAGATCCCAAGAGTCAACACAAGAAACAATAACAAAATCTGAAGCAGACGCATCGACAAAAGAACTCTACATTGGTTTGTGACTCTCGATTTAGGGGTTGATGCACCATTGTCTTTAACCCCTTCCTCCATCTCCGTTACCATCACTTTCATCTAAAAGCTCCTCACAGAAGAATCCAGAGCTTCTCTATTTTGGTAACGAAAATCCAATCGGACAAGGTTTACGATAAAGGGTCTTTTTTTAAACAGAAACCCAGAAGTAAAGATTGAGACTTTTAAAGAAGCAGAGAGATATGGAAGAAAGAGAGACGAACGAATTTGATTTTAGAAAAATCGAAACTTGAATCTAAATACTTATTGGACGAAGAAGATGAAGTAACAAAGCAAAGAAAGATCCAATCTTTCTGATTTTTATATGCTTCGAAGATGTTTGTCTGATGCATCACATTGTGGTGCTTTTCTGAAAACTCTCAAATCTGATTTGTCATTCTCAAAGGAAACAATAAGCATAAACCTAGGAGTGACATGTTTCTTTCAATTGACAGTTTTCAGCTATTTAGTTTGGCATTATTAAGAAAATATATACATAACATTCTCTAAAAACTCTTCTCACTTCAATAGCCCCAATTACTTTGTTCAAGTAAAGTTGTTGCATTTCTTCGATATTGCAATCAGTTTTATCATCATCTCAGAGAATAGGAGACTTACAAGGGAGCTTGACACTGCAATACAAATTTTATTAACCTTTACATGGCAGGCTCTGTTAAAAAAAAAAGCCATGTTTTGACAATTTTTCATGTAGAAGAATAGGAAGATAGACAATGTTGGCATATCAAAGTTCATCTTTTTTGTAACTCTGAGTCAGAGTTGAAGCTTTCAATTCAAGAAGGTATCTTGTGGCCATGGAAGCATGAAGGGAAGCACCGTAAGGTAGTAATTCTTCGTTCACTTCAAAAAACGGCGAGTGAGGGCTCGCCATTGGTGAATGAGCTTTGTTTTGCATTCCTACGAAGCTAAAATGTCCCGGTATTGCCTCTTGGTAGAAAGAGAAATCCTCTGATCCCATCAATGGTTGCATCTCGACATAATTCTCAGTTCCTAACATGTCCCCTGAGACATTCTTGAAAAACTTGTGTAATTCTTTGTCATTTACAGTCGGTGGGAAAAAAGGTTTCTCCTCTTCAATGAAATCCACTGTCGCATTACACATATGCACGCTCGCTTGCCTTGTGATTACCTGAAACCATTGGACTCGCAAAGAGTTAAAACACTAGGGTCTCAAAAGCTACACATCAAATAAAGGCAAAGTTACTGACCTGCTCAATTCTTTTCTTCAGTTGCATAAAGCTTTTAGTTGAAAAGGCTCGGAATGTACCACCGATAGTAACAGAGTCTGGAATCACATTAAAAGCACCACCACCTTCAAATTTAGCAACTGTAACCACCTGTAAACACTCACACATACATCAAATCACTCCACATGCTATATAGAGACATTTCAAGTGAGCTAAAAGATTCTATATATATATATATACCTGTGAGTCTAAAGGATCTGCCTCTCGTGACACGAGGTGTTGTAAGCTAACAATAACATTTGAAGCTGCCAATATGGGATCTATTGAGTGCTGCGGAAGAGCTGCGTGACCTCCTTTCCCGCTTATCTTAGCTTTGAAAAACCCGCTACCAGCCAACAATGGACCCTCTCTTGAGCTCACTTGACCTAATACCAATTGATTTGTGACATGCAATCCAAAGATTGCACTCACATTCTCCAGTACTCCAGCCTCCACAATTTTCTTTGCACCTCCTCCTCCTTCCTCAGCCGGTTGAAAAACTAGAACCACTGTGCCCTGATGAAGAAAAGTCCAACAAAGTTTAAGAATCCTAATTATGCTAATTAATTCCCAACACATTCGAATTAAAAAAAAAAAGAGGTTATTAGATAAAAAAACAGTACACCACTAAACCTGTAGCTCGTCTTCGTGTTCTTTGAGCAATTTTGCAGCACCGAGGAGCATTGTAGTGTGGGCGTCATGTCCACAAGCGTGCATCTTTCCTGGAACCTTACTCTTATGTTCCCATTCTACCATTTCCTACACAATCCAACATAATATTTCCTACACTAGTCATACCACTAACAAACTGTAAATCATATAAGTAAATAAGTAAACTCAACAAATCTTCAACCATACTACAGACAAACAGAGACATAATCAAAATTTGCCATGAAGAAGACACAAAACAAATGTTCCTCTTTCCAAGTATCCAACACTAACACAACACAGAGTCCCTCCTTGTCACAAGCCAAATCAATTTTGAATATCAAAAACATACCTGCATAGGAAGAGCATCCATATCAGCTCTTAAAGCAACAAAAGGGGGTTGACCAGTTCCAACGTATCCAATAACACCAGTTACAGCAACTGGGTACTTAAAAGCCACACCCATCTTCTCCAATTCTGCTCTAACAAGCTTAGATGTCTCTACTTCCTCGTAACCTAATTCTGGGTTCTCATGGATTCTCCTTCTGATTCCAACCATCCAATCGAAAAAATCATTCCTTTGAGCTAAAGTAAGAAACTTTGAAGGGATTTGAGATAACCCATTCGAAGAAGATGAAATCAGACACGAATTAAGCAAGTAAAGAAGGATCAAAACAAAAGAAACCCTTTTGCAGAAACTCATGGCTTTTTTATATCGATCGATTCGATTGATTCAGATTATCAATCGAATCGTGTAGAGAAGGAAAAACAAAAAGAGATCGAAGGGGGAAGAGAGGTGTGCGTGATGATGAAGCAGGGAAACAGGAAGCAAAAAAAAAAAAACAGTGGTGGTATTTAAATCCCCAAGTAGTAGCAACTAGCAAAAGCCAAAGCCAAAAGCCAAACACAACTTCTTTTTTTTTTTTGCTGCGTCTCTGTTTTCATAAAATCTTTCTTTTTTTTTTCTTTTTTTTTGTGTGTGTGTGTGGAAAATATCAAAATCATCTTTGAAAAAACCAAAAACATTCGTTTACCTAATTGATTATTATCAATTTGATAACTTTGTTTGTTTCTTTTTTTTTTGAAAAGAGTGATGGGAATGGGATGTTCCTTGGAGTTATAACTTAAAATGTAAATAAGTCAAATAAGCCTTTGGAATAACTAGTTTACTACATTTTTAATTTGTGTAAGTATAACGTCAAAGAAAACTATTATCCCACTATCTCAAACATTTGTAGCCATACTCCAATGATAATTCATAAATTCTTAAAGTTATCAATTGTAAACATACATTATTAATAAGGGGTTCTATTGTAGAAGCCCCTCTGGATTGTTATGTACAATTTTATCTCTACTGCAAGAAAATTTACTAAATCAAAAATAATAAGTAATATTCTATATACATGTATTTTTTTTTAAAACAGTTTTATCATCCTATACATTGTAATTTAAATTTCTAAAAATATTTGACTCTTCATCACGAAAGTTTTGATTTGATATACTAAGTATATAATATACAAAATTTTACATATTAGTTTGACTGTAATAACATAATATTATGTATTATTGTTTATTTCACGAAACTAATTTATATTTTTTTTAAAGATAGAAAATAAAAGTATAAAACAATAGCCAATTAAAAAGTTATTTGCATTAAATCATTATTATATATTTATAATAACATAAAACAAGCTAAGTAAAGTAAAAATATATAAAAGTTTGAGTCGTTGATAAAGTGCATTTCACTATCAGTAATTCAGTACTGAGAGGATTAGTTTTCGTATTCGTTTTGATTTTAGGTTATTTCCGTAACACATGAAAAACGAGAAAATAAAAATATAAAAAAATTGAATGGTTCTAATTGAATTGTTGGACGGTCCATTTTGCTGTTGTTATGAAACAGCTAATAAGCACATGGACAACGTGTTTAATGACTTTTATTTACAATTTTCTTTTTTATTTCTTAGAAAAAAAATATTAAGCCACAAAACTATATCCCAATACATATCACAAATACCAACTTTAAAAATAGTATACTCAACAACACAAAATATATATATTACATAATCACATATACTAACTATACGATGATATGTGCCATCATCACAACCATCCTATTCTGGTATACCATAAACAACAAAAACACATAATATTTAATTTTAATATATAAAAATAAAAGATCCAAAAAAATTTGATTTTGCAAAACAATATATTTGACTGTAGAAAAGTTAATATATCAAAATTATTTTTAATAATTTTTATTTAACTAGTATTTTTAATTCAAAATTAAAATTACTAATTATAAGAATGAATACATTAAATATGTAAACATGATATAGAATATGTCTTAATTTAAAAAAAAACTATAAATTATTTGATATAGCAATTTATGTTTTTTCTGGTTTTTAATAGTATAGATGAAAATTAGAATATTTTTTTGTCAATATTGGTAATGCCGGAATCAGTCAACCCATATACCATAATTGTATGTTTATGGTGTTCACCACATGGCATCATACAGTTCATGCATGTGGTTACACTACAAAAAAAACTATACATTGATAGCACATTATGATAGCATTATTTTCTAAAGTGCTATGTACGAAAAATTCGAGATTTTGGTTTCTATTGATAACAATATACTAACGCTAAGATATGAAAACGCTATAAAAAAGACTAAAATCGCGACATTTTGTCATTGGAGGGGAAAATTTTCATTAAGCGGTACATTTTCTCTCTTCTCGAAACGCTTAGGTTTTCCCTATTCGAGTGTTTCCACTGACATAACATAACACTTATGTTTTTTTTTTCTCATTCGTGTCGCTAAGTGTTTTTCTCTATTCTCTCATCTCTTTCTACTGATATCTCCGGCGACAACACTGAAGCAATTAATCCTCTCTTTGGGCATCAGTTCGTCCTCGTAGAAGCAATAAACCATCTCGTTGGCCATAAGTTCGTCCTTACATTCTCCAGATCAGCTCGATTTCATCTCGCGAGGCAAGGTTTTGTCTTTCTAGTGTTAGTTCTGTTATTTATTTTTCCGTAGACGGCGAGATTTAGGGTTAGGTTCTTTAGATTTGCTGTTTGTTTCAATTTTCCTCAGATTTAGGGTTGTGTATCAATTTTGTTATGAGATTTAGGGTTATGTGCTTTAGAGTTGTGGTTTGTAACAATTTTTTCTGATTCTTCTTTAGATTTGGTGTTTATCTTATTTTTGAGATTTGGATTTGATTTAGCTTCATATATGTTCTCTTATACTTCACAGGATGTTGTGTTAGATAGATAGGAGAGTGAGTTTTGTGTGAAGTCTTGTAAGAAATAGAGTTTTTATAAAATTGATTAAAAGCGTTTGCTTGGCGCGTTCCAAGTGTGTTTATTGTGTGTCTTGAGTTCTCTATACCATAACAAAAAGGTCTAGATGGCAACTTCAACGGTTTTGTTGACCCGCGATTAGAGAATGACTTTGATGTCATCGAAATGACGAGAGTGGTTGCTTGCGCTGCTGCTAGCGTCCGCCATGCAGCGAAACGCCGTCCAACAATGACCCAGGTACTGTATATATATCAAACTGAAACTTCCTTTCGGCAAAAATAGATTTAGGACAAAGACCTAAGACTTTGTGACTTGGGGTCATTGCAGATTGTTCGAGCATTTGAAGGCAACATTTCTCTAGCTGACATAACCGAAGGAGTTGCTTCAGAAGACAGCACTGGTTACAGCTTAGACGGGAGCTCGGATTACTGCTCAACACAATACAGAGAGGATTTGAAGAAATTCAAGAAAATGGCACTTGAAAGCCAGACATATGGTAGCAGCGGTTTGACGAGCGAAAATGGTCAGGACTTAGAACCATCAAGCTCCTCTAGCATCAACGAAGGATGACGTAACGCAGCTAGCAGACCCTCATAGCTGGCGAGAAA
The DNA here is from genome assembly GCF_000633955.1 of Camelina sativa. NCBI lineage: Eukaryota > Viridiplantae > Streptophyta > Magnoliopsida > Brassicales > Brassicaceae > Camelina > Camelina sativa. The sequence continues at coordinate 25,528,912 of NC_025687.1, read as the reverse complement.
ACAGATAAGTGCNATGTCATCGAAATGACGAGAGTGGTTGCTTGCGCTGCTGCTAGCGTCCGCCATGCAGCGAAACGCCGTCCAACAATGAGCCAGGTACTGTATATATATCAAACTGAAACTTCCTTTCGGCAAAAATAGATTTAGGACAAAGACCTAAGACTTTGTGACTTGGGGTCATTGCAGATTGTTCGAGCATTTGAAGGCAACATTTCTCTAGCTGACATAACCGAAGGAGTTGCTTCAGAAGACAGCACTGGTTACAGCTTAGACGGGAGCTCGGATTACTGCTCAACACAATACAGAGAGGATTTGAAGAAATTCAAGAAAATGGCACTTGAAAGCCAGACATATGGTAGCAGCGGTTTGACGAGCGAAAATGGTCAGGACTTAGAACCATCAAGCTCCTCTAGCATCAACGAAGGATGACGTAACGCAGCTAGCAGACCCTCATAGCTGGCGAGAAAACAGATAAGTGCCGTGAAGAAGAAGAAGAAGAAGAAGAAGAAGAAGAAGAAGAAGAAGAAGAAGAAGAAGAAGAGACTCCAAGACAAAACAGAGGGCTCAGTTAAAAAGTCTTTTAATTAAAATAACCGTACAGTATTTTTATATGTTTATCAATCAATTTCTGCCCCTTTCTTTCCTTTAATCGATCGTTATGCCAATTAAGAAAGGGATGACGACTAAATTACATTTGTTATCGGGTAATGGACCAATCACTACCGGCTTGCTTATATATGAAACAAGAAAACTCTCTTTCTAATAGCAACAAAGATAGTCCTGAACTTAATCAAAACAAGATAAATCGATAGAATTGAAACGAAAACATAAATTTACATTAGGAGGCAAAAGACTTTTCATTTAAAAGCTCTATAAATAATCACGCAGATGTAAGGAGGAGTAAGGTCTAAAGCATGTGTGTGTGGTTAGTGAGAGAAACTACAGTAAGTAATGTGTATGTGAGATGTTGTAAAAGCATCCTTCCTTGGATCCGATTAATAAAAATGTAGAAGATCAAAGTTTATCGGTCTAAGCTTCTTGTTCTTCACTTAGACAAATCTGGGAGTGAAAAGAGAAGTAGAGAGATAGAGAGACTAATCTCTATGTGAGTGAGGTTAGAAGATTCAAGAGAGGACGCAAATACAATTGCTTTGCCCCACCTTTGTTGTAATAAAATTTTGCTAACAGCTCAGCAACTGTTTCACCAGCTATGATGAGGATTACATGAACGGAAGATTCAACAGAAGGGATATATGATCACAAATACAAGTGGCTTTTCAAGGTTTCCGTTTATGTAATCCTCCTCATAGGTGGTGAAACAGTTGCAGAGCTGTTAGCAAGACTTTAATAACAACATAGGTGGGAAAAGCACTTGTATTTATGACCTCTTCGTTCTGTTGAGAAGCAAAAGTTATTGATTACAAGCAGTCAAGCAGATGTGTTTAGTATGATCTTGTCTCTAATATTATTTTTGCATGATATATATACAACTTTTTAGAACTAAAAGCAGAGTTGTTAGAAAAACATAACTAGAAGCACTCTTGTAATGATTAAAAAAAAAACAGAACTAGAAACACTCTTGGAATGATCATCTTTTACATTTTAGTCATTTAAAAGATGATCATTCCAAGAATGCTTCTAGTTCTGTTTTTAATGTAATCTTTTAAATGACTAATCACAGAACGTTTTGTATCTCTTAAGATAATGCTCAAAATGTTGTAAGATAATCCCTATAAGATCTCAAATCCTCTCAAAACTAAAACAAAATTCCATAGATCAACAAGTCACAATAACAGAATTCATAAGGAACTAGGAAGGAGCGTGACATGTGTGTAAAGTGAACACAATCTTAGACCATTCAACATATCCCCAAAGCTCTCCTAGACCATCTAGTCTCTTAAACGAAATCTCTGCACACCAAATATCTGTCTTACATTTCTTGTGACAAAAGCGACTTCGACCGCAAGACACCATCACCTTCTCCCAGCAAACTGTCACTCTTCTTCTTCCTTGATCGGAATTTGCGGATGAGGAACACGTAAGATGTCTTAGATAGGTAAATTCCGGCAGTTTTTCAAGTCCATAGTCCCACCCAAATTTTCCTTTGGATCATTCCAAAATAACTTCCCAATCTCAACCCACGTCTGGCACAACATGTTGTCTACCTTTACCAAGCAAATATTCTCCATCAAGCTAAGCTTATAGCCATCACCAATGCTGTAAACTTTGCCACCCATTACCAATTTACCAGGAACCACACTCATTTGACTAGCGAGATCAAGTGTTGTGGGCAATACTGGCTCCCAAGTATGAGTCTTTGGGTCATAAACCTCTCCCCAGTCTTCAATATTACTACACTTATTGCCTCCAATCACATATATCTTACCGTTAATTACATCAACGACTGGATCTTCTCGAGGTACACGCATCTCAGGGACTCTACGCCCTTGTTCTGTTAGAGAATCGAAAACTAACGATGTCATGTAGCCTTGCTTTAAATTCACAAAGCTACCGGTCTTGTAAATCTCTGAACCAATGGAGAGAAGAGTTGAGTATTTAGGATATAGATACTGTTGAGATGTGATCCAACTTGAAACAGGAAGTTGTAGTGGATCAGAAGCTTGTATATGTTTGTTTAATGTGGGCCTGTTTGGTCTGTCAGAAACTGGGCCAGATATTGGTCTGAAGCCCATACAAGAACCGACTATGTATTAGGTATAAATACATAAGGTTAAACAGAGAGAGAGAGAGCAAAAAGGAGTTGCGCTGAACCCTAGTTCAGGCGGTTCTGAAGAGGTGAACAGAGCTAGAGAGAGAAGTAGATTTTCGGTGTACCTAGGCTCAATCTCTTGTTATTCTTCTTTCATATGTTGTTCTTGTGAGACTCGATCTAGGATGTTAGACGAGTGTGAGTGGTATGTTGTAACCATAACACATATGTAACTCTTGATCTATAATGGATGTTGAGGACTCTGCTTCCTTGCTGATGCAGTGAACTGGGTTACCAAATCTCTGTGTTCTCTGTTTATGTGTTCTCTCTATTTCCGTCTTTAAAGCTTGTGTCAGATCTATCAATCAGTACTTGATTGAATCTAAAGTTGTTGTATCGATTTACAACAGATACGGAAACGAAGTGATGGGTTCCAATTTCTCTTGTTTGGGGATTGGTGCAAGTGTGAACCAGCAATAAAGGTCTTCGTGGACACCACACTGACACCAGCGTGAGCAGACACACTGGCGTAAGCAGACACATAGGTAAGTCTCTGTTATCCCATGCGGGATCGTGTGGACTCAAGATCAGGGGAAGAAGCTATGAGAGATCTGAAATCCTTGGAGACCATGGATAAAAATAGATGGTGGTATCTCGACACACGAGCCAAACAGTTGAGAACGAGGTCGTACGACAACGAAGAGAACAACGTCGTCGGAACAGGTGGAGGATCCTCTGATGATTTCTTCTTCATCCCTTTATGGCTTCCTTCCTCCTTCTCCCTCTTTTCGATTTAGGGTTTTTATTTCTCCGCCTCGTTGTTTTCTGACTCTTGCTTTTCTGAGTTTAGGGTGTACGTACACTTCTTATTTATTACCTTTGTTGTTTTGATTATTAAAGGAATATATTTAAACACTTTACAATTTTATTTAAATCTTTTTCTTTTCATTTGGTTTGGACAATTAAGCCTAATCCATTCCAAAATCCCCTCTGGATCATACCTAAATAACATCCCTTGGGAAACACGTGTTTGGCACCCCATGTTGTCTATCTCTCTACAAAGCAGTAATCAATCACCAAGCGAATTAATATTGTAGCCCATCATCATCAATGGCGTAAACTTTGTCACCAGCTACCAACTTACCTGGAACCACACTCATTTGAACAGTGAGATCTAGTGTTGAGGGTATAGCTGTTAAATTGGCGGTCCGTCCGTGGGCGAGCCCATATCCACTTCGTTATGAACGGTCATGGTCACGCCCAAAATTAAGATGGTCTTAAATGGACAAAGACCATTGGGCTTGCAGACCATTTGGACATAACCAGTTGGACAATGGGCGGCCCAAATCTCTTTAAAATCTAGATTTTCCAATTTGGGGAAAATGTTAATTTCTTCTTCTCTTCTCCGTATCACTCCTCCTTCGAAAGTTTGAGTCACCATCTTCAATTCTTCATCTCAATTCCTTGATCCGAAACGAAAGCAGATAATAAAATTCAGATTTTATAAAATAAAATAACAAAAATAAAGCTCAGATTTTATAAGTGAAAAACAACATAAATAAAAATGGACTGTCTATGGTCATGATCTTAATGGACATGGACACTTTTAAGACCATTGTCCATTTAGGTCTGTCCAACTTCCGCTTATACAAAAAAATGTCCAACCGGTCTCGCCCAAATGGTCCATGAACAGACCATTTGACACCTCTAGTTGTGGGCAATACTGGCTCCCAAGTTTGTGACTTAGGGTCATAAACCTCTCTCCCCAATCCTCGATATTGTTGTGCATAGAGCCTCCAAACACATAGATCTTGCCGTCAATTACATCAGCTGCTGGAGTACTTCGAGGTACACGCATCTTGGGGATTCTACGCCCTTGATGAGGATAACAACAGTCGAAAATTAACACTCTTCTGTTATACTCTCTTTTCTTTTCATTACCTCCGATGAGACAAGTGTTGAGGATTTGGGATATAGATAAGGAAACGAAAGGTTGGGCAGTAACTTCTCATGTTTGGGGATTGGTGCAAGCGTGAACCACTGGGAACTAGATTTGTACTTACCCACGCCTAAGCAGACACATGCATAGGTTACTCTCTTTTATTCCCATGCGGCCTCGTGTGGGATGCTAAATTATACTTTTAGTTTCTTAGTTAATAAGATATATATAACTAAAAATAATACTGTTAAACCCATATATTGTTGCATATTATTCATTCATCCATACTGTTAATTTGACATTGGTGATGAAAAACAGTATATGACTTTTTTTTTCTTTCAAAACTTATCCAAATTGTGGGTCTTTCACATGAAAACAAAGAAAAAATAATTGGATTGGCCTGGGTTTTGATATAGAGATACTCTAATACTGACTGTGTAAGCAAGCAAGATTGACACTGAATTGAAAAGTCTGAACGTCGTCACCACACTTTTATTAAGAGTTTGCCCTAGTCAGGTCTTTTAAGGGTTCAAAGATTTGGTGAACTTTCTGAAACAAAATTACAAACACAGAGCAAGAAAAGAAAAGACAATCTTCTTTTCTTGACAAGAGAATCTAAGAGTACAAAGAAAAAAACAAACAATTTGAGTTACCTGAAACAAGCAATTCTTTCTAATTAAGCAGCAATCTCATCCCTTCAACCTAATCTGAAGCCCGTTTTACATCTCAACCACTAACTAACTACTGATATATTTACATTTGCTCACTCAGAGTCACAGCTTATCTGTCTCTGCACGGCTACAAAAGTCTCTCTTTAAACCCAAAACAGCAAAACCTATCAAGCTTCTCCTAAAGCAGGCCTATTTTCATCTCAGTTAATGCATCAAAACTCAGGCAGATTCGATGACGGGAAAACAAAAGAATGTAAAAGCCAGGCAAAAGACTCTCTTCTCTCTTCTCACGTTTTGACTGCAGATGGCAATGCTCGGTGTTGCGTTTGTCTTGCTGAGCCTTTCAGCACTTGGTTTATCCTACTAAAAACTACTTTCAGCGGTATACAAGCTACAACTGTTTCCTTTGCCTTTCCGGTTGCCTGCTTCTTGATTTTTTCCGTCAACCTCTGGCTCGTTAGAGTAGAGAGCCGCCTTGTCTTTATCGATTGGGAAGACGATTTCTTCTTTGTATTCCATGAAGCACCACGCGACTTCCTCTTCTTGCCATTCTTTTTGGATAACGACTTTGTCTTCACAACAACTTGAGACATCACCACACCGTTACAGTAGCCTTCTTCCAAGATTTCCACAGTTATAGGATGCCCAACAATAGCTTTGCCATTCAATTCACTCATACGAGACACCAGCGGAACATTACGGGGTTTCTTATAGTTTTCCTTTACCTCAATCTTTACCTCGTACAGCCCAGAGTGAGGCACAGAACTGTTGTTATTAGCTTGTTCTCCGTACACAGTTCTTCTCGCTTCTTGCTTCTTACTCATCTGTCTTGAATTCCTCTTTCCTTTTAGCTGCCACTTAGAAGTGCTCTTCTCAACCCCGTTCAAATCAGAGTTGACAGGTTCTGAAACTGGTGAACTTGTAGAAGCATACCCATTACTTCCCTCATTCTTAACAAACACATCCTGACTACTCAGACCACGCCTCCTTGTTAAATCAGTAACAAGAGCTCTCCTTGGTGAGGAGATTCTACAAGCTGCTGGAAAAATAAATAACAATGGAAGTCAGCATAAATGACACTGTTCAAAACCCAAAAGAGAGGCAAATGATAAAAAGCAAACACAAAATTCGATCTAAGAGATCAACCCATTGGATACTAAGAAGGTGGAGAAACACAAAATACTAGCAGATAATGAATGCAGAAGCAATTGAGTCATAAAACAAGTCACTGCCAAAAATATACAGAAATCATTTAGCTATTAAACAAGTCAAACAATAGGAAACACCAAAGCTATATAGTTTTCACCAGGCAACTTCTCTAGAGACTGGTCATATAACTCTTTACTCTATCATGTGACAAAATTAACATAAGAGGAGATATGCAGATTCTAGCTATAAGAGAAACCACAACATGTACAAACACTTAAAGAGAGGTTTAGCCACTTATACCTTCTGAGTGTTTTTCTTCTCCAATTAACGGAACATCAAATAATCTGTCAGAAGAATCATCCTCTGCCGAAACTGAAATGCTAGAAATTTCACTGTCTTTTGCCTTGTTGTTATGGGAGGCTCCAACAACATTTTCATAAGCATCCTCACATGAAACCCCGGTGCTGTCTGAGTTATTGTTGATTACAACAGATACACTTTTCATAGATTCAACAGTCTCCATTCCCGATAATTTGGTGTCATAAATTCCTTGACTATCCAAAGTGACGAGCTGGTCACAGGTAACAGGGACAGAGACCATAGCTGTACTCTCTAACACCTTTGTCAATTGCCGGCGTCGGTTTTTTCTTTTAGAGCACTCATGAGCAATTATAACTTGTGCCCTTTTTCTTTTAAGTGATGTCGGGGAGCATACCTTGTCCCCATTGGCAATGATATTTCCATTCGACACTGAATCACTGTGGCCTGCAGCACAGATCAAACCCATTTCTTGCCTATGCTCGATGATAGCACCAACCTGTTCTTTCCCAATATCCTCAAGCCCTCTCATTCGCTTGACTCCTTCAGTCCCATCATCTTCTGAGTCATTTGGTGTTCTCCTTCTCCTCGGCTGCACCTTGGAAACTCCAACATTATTCATTTCTTGGGAAGACATACTGGATTGCAATTGCTCCGGCACTGAATCCAATTCATCTTCAGCCTCTCCTGCATCAGAGGATCCCAAATCCTCATCCTCTTTGCCAGAAAGACACCTTTTAGAATCTTCCTCACCAGATGAACTACACAAATTGTCTCCTGGATGATCTTCTTTTGCAAGATGTGAATTCTCAATCTCGAGAGCATTGTTAATAGCATCTTCTCGGCGAGTACACTTGGCAGCTTTTTTATTAGCAGAGCTCGCTGCTGCAGCAGCCTTTGCCTTCTCAATGCAAGTATCATACTCTCCACAACGAAACGCCTTCACCGTCTTGGAATTTTCAAGAATATACCAATCCCTGGAGTCATAAAGAAGAACACTTTAAGGCATAAAGGCAAAACTAAGGGTAAAGAGAATGAGAAATTGCGGAAAAGACAAGAGAAAAGAGTACACTTACACGCTAACATCATCACGACCTAGAAGCTTTATTGGAGTGCCAACTTTTGGAGAAACCAAAGAGTTGTCAGAGACTTGGTCATGAACCAAGGTCTGTCCGGGCCACCAAGAACCGTTACGGCGGCGAACCCATACCAATCTTCCAACCGACGCATTAATCGCCTCCAAGTTTTGGTCATCATTACTCTCCATTACACACACGAAGCACCAGAAAAAAAATGAACTTTCGAAAATGACCTAAAAATCAAAACTTTTTTATAATTTGTAAATCGCAATGAAGTGACTCTCTTTCACTAGATAAAAGAATGCCTCTTCTTGAATCCTGCAAGGCTGCAACCAACATAAAACAGTGGAAAAGAAAAGAAAAAAACTTTAAAGACACAACATGCAACCAAGAACTGGCGATTTCAAAAGAATTAGGTAAGTTGGTTGAAAAGAGTCTTGAGAAAGAGAGATCTGAGAAGAAGCAGAGATCCAGATACCTCTTTTTGATACTCTTGCGGCGTCGGAATGTTTCTCTATCTGTTCTATGAATCAATATTGCATTAGGACCGCATTTCTCTTTGGGTTGTGAGAAAAGGGTTTTTGCTCCGGCGGTTTAATGAATAGAGGAAGACAGAGAGAAGAGAAGAGAGGAGATGAGAGAGAAAGGGATTGTTTTGGATGGAGAGAGAGAGAGACTGAGAGAGAAGAGGAGGTCAAAAAGCACATCCAAGGTGAGAGACTCTCCAGTACAGTAGCACACGACACCGTTTTGGGAACTTTTTTGTCCACTGCTTTTTTAGGTTATCTCTCTCGTTACGTTGCTCCTTTGGCCACGAGGCAACTGTGAGTTCTATATTCAGACATCTGATCTCAAAGGTGTCAAATTTGGTAATAAATGAGACTTGAGTTCGATCAAAGCTCCTTCCAAAGTCTCATAATTTTTTGTTTTCACATTAAACCACCTCTTTCCAAATCTTCATAATTTTTCGTTAATTAACAATAATCAAAATCTACACAAACTGTATGAGGTTTGTTGTTGGAAAATGGTTTCTTTAACTGTACCAATCCAAGAACAAGACGGAGAAAGTAAGGACGAAGAAAAACAGCAAGAGAAAGGTTCTGCTGCTGGTGTTACGTTGGATTGCTTGAGAAAGCTCTTTGTTTCCAAGCTCCACGTTCTTTGTTGCCTCAACCGCCTGCATTTTAGTGTCAAGCTGAGTGAGAAAACGGGCCACAAGGCACACACATACACAACAAACACAAAGAGAAAACCACACAAACAGATAAACTAAAGTACTGGGAATGGTATCGAGTCATTGAAACATCCAAATGGGGTTTTAGGAACTTCAGATAGCTGAAAACAATAATAGTCCATTTCCTACCACTATAGTGAAGAGAAATTCAAGACCAATACAAAGTTTCTTTCCTGTCTCTATACCTACTACTTTAGGTGAATATGATAGCATCCGAATTCAAATTTTAGCTAGCAAAGAGAGGCACTATGTGTAAAGAAGTTTATAAAACAGTGCGTCGACATGAGAGCTTGAGAGAAGTTTATAAGTCCTAACCTGGTCATAAAGAACCTCTATCTGTTGGGCTTGTTGCAGAACATGAGTTGCCATCAAGTGGTTTAACGCAGACATCTCCACCATCTTAGTCTCTGTCTGCCTAGCACCATCTAAAAGATTACTTAGCTCTACCTGCAAACAAATTTCAAATTTCAAAATTTAGCATATCTACAAAACTCATGCAAGTTTTCAAAGACCATGTAGAACTGCCTTGTTACCTGAAGGGCTTGTGTCTCATCGTCTAGAAGTTGTTGTTGTTGTTCTCTACGAGGTTGGGCCTGAATTTCATCAGGTTCTATGGACTCCGAATTTGCCAGAGTCGTGTTAATTGGATTAGCTTCCTTCACGATCCTCTTAGGTTTTCTTCTCGGCGTAGCTCTGTTAATAATGTCTTGGAAACGAGTAGCTCTAAGCTGATCAAACTGGGCAGTGACTGAATGAAGTTTCTCACTCAAAATCAAAACCTGCAAACAAAAAAAATTATCATTACTTCTTCACATCTAGATACTTTGAGTGAAACGAAAAAAAATAACAAAGCTAGTTTACTCCATTGGTGCATATCATACCACTCCATGTTTGTGTGCTATAGTATCAGCATTGAAGTTATCTGCAGGGAGGCCAAGCCATCCTTTGGAGTTTGCTTCTTCATTTCTAATACTGTTTTTGAGAATATCGATCTGTTCTTTGCAAGTTTTTATAAAAAGAGTAGTCTGCAGAGGAGAGAGAGAGAGAGTTTGCAGATATTACACCACACATAAGTAGACATAGAACTCTCCATCAAACAACACATGAGATATAAGAATGTTATATTCAAGTTCCTCAGTATAAAAATATAGTAAAATCATCGCTATCTAAGATAATAAAAAAAATTCATCTTCCTGAGTTTTCGCAATGTGAGATGCTACATTTAGTACGATTACAATAGTTCCATATGTTAAATCTCAACCATAGCAACTTCATGTAATCAGATAATATAATAAGGGAAAGATTACTTACTTCTTGTTCAATACTATCCTTTTCCTGTTCTGTAGTCCGGTGCATATCAACATAATCCTTTCGATGCTTCAACATAAACTGATCCAACTCCCTGATGCTTTCCAGCTAAATCAACCAACATCAACAAGTTAGTAGCAACACCACACACACAAAATCATTGCATAAAACTGCAACATGCAAATCGGGTCAAAATAAAACAAACTCCAAAATTGGGTGAATCGCTAAAAGTTACCGTTTTGAAAGCAGCTCTCGTGAACGGCAATCTCTCCTTTGGCTTATGCATAATAAAAGACGCCATTGTCGCTGCCACTTTAGACTATATCACACATTAAGACAAACGAATCAGATCAAATGTCAACGAACACGATCTCAAAACACAACAACAACAACAACAACACAAAACCCTGGAAACCCTAGAGAATGATCAAAATTGAGATGCAAAAAATAAAATTAAAAAAAAAAAATCATCTTTTTAACAAAATAGCTTCGATCGAACGAGATTTAAGATGGGAAAGTGACTCGCGCACCTCATTATAACCAATCGAAACAGCGGCTTTCCGAACAGAATCCTTGAAATCCTCGGTCCTGTCTCTAAATCTCGACATCTTGTACACAAAACTCAGATCAGAGATCAATGCTTCTTCCTTATCAATCAATCAACCAACCAGCCAATAGCTTTATAATCACAGTCTCTTTAGATTCAAAGATGGCGAAATAGACGACGAGGGTCACAGAGAAGATCGGAGAAGAGAAGAGAGAGAGAAAGAGCTTGCCTTTTTTTTTTGGTTCAGTTTTGTCACAAAAAAAAAAAAAAGTGAATGGAGTTAAGCGACACCGTTTTGGGGATTGTAAAGTTCTCTCCTTTAGGTTTATCTCTCTCTCTCTCTCTCGTTAACGTCGCTCTTGGTCACGAGGCGACTCACTGTGGAGTTCAATATTCAGACAATCTCAAAGCTTTCACGACAAAGGTGTCACCATGACGGGTGAGTTCGATCAATTCCCTTCTTAAAGTTTCTTATTGAATCAAAGCTTATATCATTGGAGAGTAAATGGATTCCGATTGATCTCGATTTCGATTTGAGAAGTTAACGGGTGTTGTGTATCCTGTAGAGTATAAGCAGGAACAGGATATGGAGATTGAAGCTCTTGAAGCTATACTTATGGATGAGTTTAAAGGTAGGATTTTTATTTTGAGTTTTTTCTATTTGTATGTTCATCATTGAGGTGATGAGAGGAGCATTGATTGAATTCTTAACAACTGTATTGTATCAGAAATCCATTCTAGTGAAAGTGGGCTTAATACTTCGAACCGATGCTTTCAGATTACAGTGATTCCTCAGGTAGAGAACACCATTCATATCTCTTTTCTTCTTCACTTCCTTAATTACTCGATTATCCAATGTCCCGTTTTGTTTCTTTTGGCTGTTTACCAAGAGAAGCTGTATGTGGTTTGTGAAAAGCTTGTGTTAGAACTTAGATGTGTAGCAAATGTCAACTGAAATCTCTTCTGATTTAGCAAATTTGCTATTTTCCTGATCCTCTGCTTCTTCTTTTGTCTTCATAGGATGATGATCTGGAAGAGTCAGCTATTCCACCAGGTTACTACTCTTTGACGAAAAATTCTTGTTGTATCATATGCCTCTCCTGTACTTTCTCAGTCTTATAGCTCCCAACTTTGTCTTGCAGTTCAGCTTGCTTTGGTTTTCTCGCACACAGAAAATTACCCGGACGAGGCTCCGCTTTTGGATGTTAAAAGGTATTTCTTGGTTTAACCATTTTTTTTTTCAAGCTAAACTATATATACAATGATGACACTCATGTGGGTAGAGTATTCTTCTAGTATTCAAGGGATCCATGTTAGTGACCTCACCATCTTGAAAGAGAAGCTTGAACAAGAGGTAATATATTCTTACAACATTATGGCTTCTTATAATATTTATACATAGAGTGTAAGACTGGAAGGTGTTTCTCGTCAACGATTTCCCTAAATCAGACTTTCTGAATAGCTTAGCAAGAAAATATATACGATTTTCTTTTCGATGACTGGCTCTTCTCTGGAATTAAAAAAGGTTCATGATGTTGTTTCTACTTTGAATTGCATGACTCAACGCAAACCTATTTTCCACAGGCATCTGAAAATCTTGGTATGGCCATGATCTATACACTGGTCTCATCAGCAAAGGACTGGTTGTCTGAACACTATGGGCAAGATGATGCAGCTGACCTTGCCGAAGAAGAAGCTGCCAAAGAGGATGAGGTATGGTTGTCTGCTCAGTATATCAGATGTATAAGCTGCAAGTAACCACGCTGGGCTTTCATGATATGTGTCTGCTTTTCTTCTTTTGTTCCGTTTCTGTCTAAATTTCTTTTTGCAGGTTATTGTCCCTCATGGAGAACCTGTTACGCTGGAGACATTTTTGGCATGGAGAGAGAGATTTGAGGCCGAGCTTGCACTTGAGCGAGCCAAGTGAGTAAACTTTTCCTGGATTATCTTGTTTTCGTACTCTTATATAAATTAACAGGCAGTTTCATTACCCGCCTGCGTTATTAATTTTTTATCTCTGGCCGTGAATAAACTTCCAAGGCTGATGCCGGATTCTGCTCTTACGGTTACTAAGGAGAAGAAGCTTACAGGAAGACAGTGGTTTGAAAGTGGCCGAGCGGTATTTCTCATTCCTGTTTTATGATCGGAGTCTTGTTAGAATTTCATTATCTCAACAAATACTATTGTTGTTTACTCTGTCATCTTCAGAGAGGAACGGTGGTCACTGCTGATCAAGAGTCTGAGGAGGAAGATGATGAAGACATCGACTTTGAAGACGAAGACTTTGAAGGTGAAATGATCTTTCTTTTTGCTTTACACGCGATTTTCCCACAAAGCCAGTAATGGTTCTCAAGTACTGCCTCGGATTATTTGATACAGATGATGAAGAAGACATGCTTGAGCACTATTTGGCGGAGAAATCCGATTCTTCCGCTCCCTCTTCACGGACATGAAGCTAAGACAAGCCTTATATCCTGATTACTGAAGCTCTTTTCTGGATAGAGATCATGATGCAAGATACTGACCTTGCATTGAGAAGCGTTTAACCTCCATATCCTCAGTTTTTTCCGAGTTTTGATCCACTCAAGAGTATCCTGAGAATTACCATTTGTCTTAAATCTATAATTTACCCTCACAGTTTGTTCATTTATAGAACACTTTAGAGAGAATGCCACTGATTTTGTAGTTTTTCTTTTTAGAATCAGCTCAAAGCAAAATCCTGTTAAAAGACAAATAGTTATCATTTGGAAACCCTTGTTAAAGCTATTATCTTCCATTTTTGCAAGTCAAATAATCATAGTGAACGTACTATGGCTGATTAAATAAAAATAGTATTCCTATCAGAGTATATATATCTAAATAATGATATAGATTGGACCTAATATGATACAGAGAGTCCAATGTTACTCCTCCATTAGGTTTTTAAGACAACTCCTGCCGGTACTATGCAGGGCTTAGTTAGCTAGACACAACCTTGGTCAGTCATGGCTTGAGCTATATTTAAAAATGCTGCAATTGTTGCTCCATGTAGAAGTGCCCTGTCATTAAAACCCAAGATGAAAAAACAGTTAAGGATTGCAATCGTTTGGCATCATTGTTAAGAGCAGCTTAGACCAACATAGTACATTGACTGTTGGCTTATGGAGAGAACTTACTCAGGGCTTTCTTTCTGATAACCAAAATCATTTGCTGCTTTAAGAGCTTTTTCATAAGTCTGCTTTAGTGCTTCCTGTCAATACCAGAGCAGTTATCTTAATAGGAAGTTATGACAGACTAAAGCTACAAAATTTTGAAAGAAATGCGAGTGGTGTTGTTACCTGTAATCTAGACTCAAAATCTTCTGCTGACCATTGCATTGAATTAGATTCACGGAGTACTTCAATTTCACCAGCAGCAACCTTCAACAAAATTATATATTTAGCTACTACCTTTTATAAAATCTTAGAAAAATTTATGTGCTTTGGGTCCATATTCCCAATATACAATAAAAAAAGAAACTGATACAGCTCTAGCACTGTCAGTAAGACCACACTCCTACACATTATTTTATGACAGCAGCAGTTCCTCTCCTATGCCTTAGTGTTGTAATTCAATGATGGGAAAGGTTAATAAAGAATAGGTTAAGATGTAGTATTGATGTCATATGAAGAAACTCACTCCTCCAGCTCCAGCAGCAATGGCAGGAGCAATCAGAACATTCGCCTTTCTAAAAACATCGACTGCTTCAGCTGTACACGGCATGTTTGAGCCTGCACAAAGCACATCCATACTTCTTAGAATAAGATAACAAAAGAACACCGAAAAAAACAAACTCAAACACAAAACGAAAGGCCCTAAAATATTTGCTTGATATAAGAAATCTTTACCTTCTACCAGTAAGCGGCAGCCTGCATTGACCAGATTAATGGCATCTGCTTGATCAACTTCATTCTGAGAAGCACAAGGAAATGCTACATCACATCTTTCATTCCAAGGCTTTACTTCATCAAAGTATTTCGCCCTTGCATACGTCTTGGAATAGTCTCTGCATACCAGACACATGTATCGTTGGGATCTATCATTTTAGCCAAGTGACAAATACCATGGTATTCTAGGACGATTAATACCTCAAACTTCTCTGTTGGGATTTTATATCTCTCAAGAATGCAAGTTTCATATAATCAAATCCGTCATCGTCCACCAAATATCCTTTTGAATCTGTAAAAAGTTTGCATCAGCAAAAATCAGTGCCATAAATCAACTCCATCAGCTGCTTTCTGTCTATGGAATTCAATTGCAAAGCAAAAAAAACACAAATCATTTTCGCAGAATGCTAACTCAGTAACTCTTTAGCAGCACAACACGTCACAGACAGCTGAGGTAACTTCTTACATTGGCCTAACTAATCAAGATCCATTGGCAATAACTAGACATTCAATTCAAGACCTCTAAGCATTGGCCTAGAAGAAGACACCAATACATATAAGCAACGTCTGAGTTCTGACCGTTTCTCTGGCAGACCGGGGCTTAAATCAACTCTTAGCTCAATTAAGAGCTTAAAGATGGTTAAAACAACAAAAAAGGCAGAAAAAATACACACTTGAGTTGCTTCAAATCTAGAATGATAGGATGAGTGGATAACCTGAAACTGTAACCGGATGGGCTCCACAAGCAATTAGCTTCTCTACAACATGCATCGCAATCTTCCCGCAACCACTCACGACACATCTAATATAAAGAGTATATGGTTTCAAAAGATGAGAGTCACAAAATTATACACAAGTCACACAGCTTCAGTGTTATGTGAGAAGCCAAACATTCAGAAAGGACTAGTTTTCGTACGACCTTTTAGAACTGACAGAAAAATGAACAAGAACTAAAAAAGTGTCGCAAGAGGAATACGAAAGCAAAAAGTATCTTACTGACTAGATACACTCAGCGATCCAAAACTTCTTTTTTTTTTTTTGACAACTCAGAGATCCAAAACATTGGTACAAACACATATTTAAAATGATCAAGAATGAAACCTTAGTCCCTTGATTTCCTTATTCATATCTGCAAGCATAAGTCGTGCAAAGTACACCTGAAAGAATCCAAATGAGTTTTAGTTCATACAGAGTCATGACATGTTAACAGTGTTCTACATGTTTAAAAATAAAATAAAACTATCCTTACCACACCATAGCCACTAGCTTCAGTTCTAAGGCTAGAAGCAGCCCAATATATCCTCGGTCCTGTAAAACTTCCCTGCATAAGTAATTGACACAAAGATATAACAGCCAAAACTCTTTATTCTCTCCGAACAGCAAAAACCAATGCAAATAAATGAGTACAGTATATAGCACCGCCGAGGACATTTAGCACTGAAACGGTCCAGTATATGAGAGAATGAATACAAATATTAGTAGAGATATTCTTCCCTTAAAAATCACAAATTTTACTCCCAAAAAGGATAAAACGAAAAACAAAACTAACTTTCTAAGAAATGACCTATTAGGAATGAGAACCAAATTAAAAAGTCTACTGCCATTCTGTTTCCAGGATTAAAAGGCAGGAGGCAAAAGAAAATATCATGAAAAAAAAGCTTCAGCGTCCGAAAAGATATCCAGTACCTGAAACTGACCAGCAAGTCGTCTGTATTGTCCGAAAAGATATCCCATTTCCCGAGTACCAACACCGACCTCCTCTGATGGAAGATCCTAAAGTATATAATATATTTATAAACCATTACAGAAAAGATATACTTGCTAAAAGGGAATAACCATTCTACTTACTTTGTCAGGACCCATATATCTGTACATCTCATTCATGAAACT